>NW_022436957.1:10538878-10561135 GCF_009761245.1 Sapajus apella
ACACTGCCATGTGTGTACCTATGCAACAATCTTGCATGTTCTTCACATGTACCCCAAAACCTAAAATGCAATTAAAACAAAAAAAAAAGTGTGACCTTGGATAAATTACCTGACTTTTCTGAATAGTACTTGTTTCATAGAGTTTCAAGAGAACTGACTGGAAAAAAATGCAGTTAAAGCCATTAGCATGGTGTCTAAGACATATTAAATTCTCAATAACTAAAAGATAATAAAATGATTATTGTTATGAATACTATCGGTTATCCACTGGGCAAGAAGCTTCACAATGTCTAGCCTTGTTAAGTTCAATGACATGCTTTTTGCATCATTTTAAAAGCACTGTTTCTGTCTTAATGGTCATTTCTTTCCAAAAAAAAATAGGGTGAGGTGTTTATTCTCTTTTCCTTCCCCTGCAAAACAGCAAAATTGAGGCTAACATGCCTCCCCAAAAAAGGGACTACACCCATAAGTATCCCATAAAGAACCCCAATGCAGCATATGGCAGAGTGTGTAGGCACTTTAGGGAGAAACCTAAGATAATAGATTATGTTTAATCAATGTGTGTGCCTTATAATTTTGGAGGGAGGTATAGTCCCCCATTAGAAAATTAAAAACCGATTCACACGAAAACATATCTGCCAGCCACTAAAGTAGGCAAAGCCATCTTCGATGACAAGAGGACTTCTTGGCTTTTCTCTGATTCTAGCCTATATTCAGTGAAATAAACTCTTAAATGCACCAATGTGGGTTATATAATCAGATGAAATCTCAGAGACATTATTTTCAGTACCACATAGGCTGGTGAAATAGATTAATTCCCTTATAATGTTCCTGGGGATTTTATTTGGGACATTTGTCTTTTGTGATAGTATTTCAGGGAAAATAGTTCAAAAGTAAAATTATGTCTCTAAGAAAGAGACCTTCAGACCTGTTTTCATTAGATTGGAAGCTTTGGGGAGAAAGTGGCTATGTTTCCATTGGTTATCCACAATGCCTGCCAAAGCTCAAATTCCCAATGGATATTATTACCATTGCTAGAAAAACATTGGTGAAGGAGGATATACTTTGCCTGCTGAAAATGTTATGTAAGTTTTCCCTAACCCAGAAATCACACAAGGTAACCAACTACTGCCATCATTTTTTTCAGATAATGGATTACTGGAGGATTTGTCTTTTAAACATTTTTCAATTCCTACCATTTGATTTTTAAAAACACATAGGGATGACTTAAGGCTTGAGACTCTTTATGGCATTCTCAAATAAACTGGCCCTAAACTGAAGTGACAAACTAGACTGGCTGTAGATTTTTAAAAAATCCTTCCAAGCAGTGTTAGCTTTAAGCTCCTCATCTATGCCACTGAACAGGACTGCCAAATTCTAAAAGTGAAATTTCCAATAAAGATTAAATGAATATCATTTTACATTTCACTTACTCCATTAATATCAAGTAAGAAGGTTCTAACCAAAACACAGCACAAAATTCTATATCATATGATTCACAGCTTTGGAAAATAAAAAAAATCTATTCGGAATTTTTTTAGGGTTTATGCATTTCCTACTTTAAGTCTAAAGCCAATTTGTGGGATGAATCTAAACCATATGTCTGCCAGATATTCTTTTTTAATCTTTCAACCTCTGCTTTAAACCTTTTCTTATTTTCACCAATTTGGGGATTTTTTAAGTATAATTTGAATGACTCAAGCAATATATTTTTCACAGATCACAATATAGAAGAATTAAAGGTAACACTACAACCTCATATTTATATAGTGTTTTCAAAACATCAACATGTTTGATGCCTATGATAGGATTTGATTCTAATAATCCAAGATGCCCAGATCACAAAGAGTCAATATACACCCTTGATCAACAGATAAATAGAAGTTGCATGAATTTAACTCGTTGCCCAAGATCGCCTATCATATTAGAGTTTGAACATTGAGCACAATTTGTTTCTAATTCCTCAGACTATATACACTTTTGCTATATCCACACTAAGGAAAGAAAACCTGGAAAGTAAAAGGTCATGGTACCACTGATCCATGTTCAAGGATTACAAAATAAATGGCAAAAGAAAGCCCAGAACATTTGCTGAAAATGCCTAAGAGAAATAACTCAAAATTGTGCATACAGCATTAATAACATCTTCAGAGTCAAGATCTTGCGTGATTGAATGGCCCAAAAGATACAGTGGTTGAAAAAAAGACCAACCAAATTCCATTTCACAGGTGTTTATTTTCATTTTTGAAGGAGGGAAAATGAGGTTTGCTTTGTTACACATGCTCCCACATGAGAAAAGAGGCAATATTTCCACTCTGTTGCAAATGCAGTTTTAAAACAACAAGTAATACATAGTTCCCCCAAGATGATGGATATGTGTATTCGATGTTTTTAGACTATGAGCTAGCATTTAGAAAGGACATTATCGCTTTGGCACAAATGATTCATAAGCAGGTAAATGTATCTTCAAAGAGGAGTGCAAAGCTCTAGGGTGCTTTCTATGAAGCGTGTAGCACACTGGCCTTCTTGCAGTAAGGCCCAGGGCTACTCATGGAATAGACAATTTGGTCAGTCCTCATACAGACTGAAGCATCATCAGAAGCTCCAGGTCCTCAAAAATGTTGGAACCAAGGACAGAGAGACCATTCATGTGCAAGGATCGGGACTAGCCAAGAGTTCATCAAATTCAATGAATAATCATTTATTATACCATTCTTGCCTCTTGAAGAGAAATATTTAGGGGCATGGGTAGTAGGGAAGGGAGAAGAGATAAAAGGAAGACAACAGCCAGAAAGTTGCTTTTTAGACACAAACCAGATAATATCACTGTTTTAATCTTCAATGGCTCCCCATATTACTCAGAGAGCAAGCCACAGAGTCCTCACTTTGGCCACATAATCTAACTACATGATCTCCCATCATGCTCTGCCATTACCTTCTCTCTCCAAGTATAGTGGCCACCTTACCAGTGCTTAAACATGCCAATCACAGTTCCACCACAGGTCCTTTTCACTAGCCAATTCCTCTACCTGGTACCCTCTTTTCCAATACCAGGGGGTTGGCAAATGTTTTCTGTAAACAGTCAGGTAGTAAATGATTTAGGCTTCGCAAGCCACACAGTCTCTGCTACAACTAATCAACTCTGCTATTGTAGCATGAAAGCAGCCACAGACATTAAATAAACAAGTGAGTGTGGCTGTGCACCAATAAAACTTTATTTTCAAAAGCAGGTAGCAGACCATATTTGGCCTACAAGCAGTACATTGCCAATCCTTGCTCTAGATACATACAGGGCTTATTCACTCATTTAATTCAGGTCTCTGCTCAAATGTCTTTTTATCAGAGAAGCTTTCTCTGACCATCTTGTGTTAACTAGCACCTCCAAATTATTCTTTATTTCTCATTTCTACCTTACATTTTTCATAGCATTTGACACTTTCTGACAATTTATGTTTTTATGTGCTTATTCTCTAACACACACACACACACACACACACACACACACACACACACACACACACAAGGACAGCTGTAAGTGAGAAACTGGAAATTGGAAAATTGGAAATTGGTTCATTATTGTATTCTCAGGAACTAGACCTGTGCCTGGTATTTAGTAGATGTTTAATCAATATGGTATTTGTTCAATGAATAACTGAATAGTTAATATTTATTAAGGAGTTAATTGAGTGGAAGGATTAGAGATATAATTAAGGAACTTAATATTACCTAGTTAGATAAAAATCACTGTCAAAACATAAATACAAGTAACTCACCTTCCTCTAAATAGTCAAAATCAATCACTCCAGCTAGTGTAGCAGCCCCCTTCTTTGCCTACTGACTCCCTGGCATAAAAAGCACCAAGTGCCAGGTAGCAGTGTCAATTTCCAGTTCAATGAAATCACCATTGTGTCATCAGAAGGAAGCAGAGGCAGACATTCCAGAAAAGGTTTTACATTTGAGGTTTTCTATCTAAATACTCTTAAATCATAGTTTTCAAAAGGATAAAATTATGACCCTTAGGCAAATATAAAATTAACACAAGTTCAAAATTTAGCTTATTAATTGATGAAAAAACAGTAAAATGTTAAAACCAGACCAAAGAGCATTTGAGAAGCAAGGTATTTACAAGCAAAGTTAGGTTCACTTTCCTGGGTTAGATTTTTTTTAAACTGGCTAATGTCCAATAGAGTTCATAAACAGTAACCTTTATAGTTTTCTGTTCTTTGGACAGAAATTATTTGAATTTCTATTAGACAAAATTCTACTAGTTCATCTCTGCCTCTACAGGTGGGTGAAATAGCCTAGAAAATACCACGCCAAGCCCAGCATTACACTAAAAGAGTATCTGTAATCTTTTTTTTTTTTTTTTTTTTTTGCCTAATTCCAAGTTTCTGATGGACAATTGCAATTCTAATGTAATGCTTAACTATCATCTATCAATATCATACCTTAACAGGACTAATACTCAGAGAGTTAAAGTGACATGGCCCATATTACTTAGCATGTTAATGTGCCTTTGAGGTCCAAACCAAAGTCCACTGAATTCTATCCTGATTCCTTTCTAACCACTCCCTTGAACCATTTTTCCATATATTCTAGGTAGAAGAAGTTTGGAAGGGCAGTTCCTCTTCTTTAAATTATTCTACTTCCACATGATTATTTGCCCATTCTTCTGGAAGGTAGGTGTCATGGTTCTAAAGGCATAGTTTGTGAAGTCACATCTCCATTTAAATTATCCCTCTGTCTTTTGTTTGCTGTGTGTCCTTGAGCAAAGCTTGAATGCCATGGGACTGAAGGTAAAGTAAAATATAATAGTATATACCTTATACAATTGCAGGTAAGGTTTAAATTGATTAGTGTCTGCACTTAGTGAGTACTAAATAAATATTAGTTCTCATTTCCCTTCCCACCCACCTTTAATTAATAATGTTTTACTTCACTAATGATGCCATTCAGAACCTATAAATGAAATCTATTCCTTTGTGGTCTACTATAACAACTGTAATTTTAAATCATTGCCTAAACATCAAAAAGGTTGGCTGGAAGTAAAAAGACCCTATCTAGAGACAATCTGGACAAACTTCTTTAGCAAATGGTGACAACAAGGTTTTATTGTTTCATTTTGACCTACAGAAAGGTAAACATTTTCTTAATTGAAATGTTAAAAAGGCTTATGTTGGCATAAGCAGTGCTTTTGCCATATATAACTAATATTGATGTAGCACCAGTACAGCTTATAAAGTGCTTTAACATAAATTCTGCCAAATCATCCTGTGAGCACAGGGATGGTGGCCTTGGGTCAGTTTCTCTAAAAGCCTCAGTTTAGTCTCCTGCAAAATGGAGAAGAATAATAGTTTCCCATCAGAGAGACTAGCATGGAGTAGGCGAGTAGGCCTTCAGTGCATAATAACCATCACCATCACCATCAGTATCACTACCACCACCACCATCACCATCACCTTATGGATTAGGAAATTGAAATGTAGCACAGTTAAGAAACTAGTCCACTGTCACAGAAGTGAGCCTTGCCATCAGGTATTAGCTGTATGGCTCTGGGCAATGTTCATAAGATGAGGATGATGATATTTGCCCCAACTCCCCACCTTTCAAGGCTGCTGTGAGAATTAAATGAAACCATGAATGACAAAGGTATCTGAAAACTATTCCATGGCTGAGAAAACTGGGGCACAGGGAGGTTAACTAACTTGCCTGGGGCACGGGGAGGTTAAGTAACTTGCTCATAAATGACACAGCCAAGATTCAAATGCAGGCAATCTTTCTGCAGAATCCATACTCTTAATCGCCACATCATACTGCTTCTTCAATAAAAGAAATTATAATAATGGAAAAAATTCTATATTACCCTTCCCGCTTCATCAGTTATACACCCTTCCAGTGCTTCTATGTAAAATTTAGTGTATTTCTTTTTTTTGTAGCTCTTGTCCTATCATTTTTAATTATTCATTTCCTTATCTATTTCCCCTACCAGCCTATGAGCTTTTGAGATCACTGCATTAGTTTCCTAGGGCTGCAGGAATTTATTCTCTCACAATTCTGAAAGCTGGAAGTATGAAATCAAGGTGTCAGCAGGGCCATGTTCCCTCCAAAGTCTCTAGAAAAGAACTCTTCCTAGCTGCTTCCTAGCTGCTGGTGATTCTGGTAGTCCTTTGCATTCCTTGGCTTGCAGTTGCATCACTCCAACTTCTGCCTCTGACTTCACATGGCCATCTTCTCTCTGTGTGTCCGTCTCTAAAACTCCCTCACCTTATTAAAACACCTTAGAGGGCCCATGTTAATCCAGTACGACCTCATTTTAGCTCAACTAATTACATCTGTAAAGATCCTATTTCCAAGTAAGGTGACATTCTGAGGTCCTAGGTGAACCTGAATTTGGGGGACACACTGTTCAACTGAGCATAGGCACCAACTGTGTCTAATATTTTTAGATTTCCTGGCCAGTGTAAAATACATACAGATTAAGTCAGAGATATCTTGGTGGCTGAGCATGCAGATGCTGAAGTAAAATTCCCTGGGATATTCCTTCTGTCTCTACCAGCTGTGAGCCTTTAAGCAGTGGTTCCAAATGCTCTACACCTTCGAGTCCTAATGTGTAAAATAGTACCTATTTCACAGGGTTCTAATAAGATTGAAATTAGTTAGATCAAGTGCTTAGAACAATAACTAGTCCATAAGAAGTGTTCAACAAAGTTTATTTTTAGACAGCAAACACAGTATGTTTTAAATAAAATAATGTAATCAAGGAGTTCCAGAAAGCACTAAAACAGCCTATATTCAAGCTGTTAATATTATAAAATATTCTCACATCAGCCCTTTCTCTGTGTATAGTATTTTTAGAGTATCTATGAACATTCAATTTAAAAGAGAGAATGACTGTAGGAGAGAAGGACGTGAAAAGGAAAAGGCTTGCCTTCCCTTCCCCCTCAGGGGAAAAAATTAAAAAGAGCCATGGAGAAGCAGTATAATTTCTAAGAGACCATGCCAGGAAAATGGAATTGCTTTTCTGAAAATATAAGATTAATACCTGGAGGGTCTAAAATGTAATTATGGTATTGATCTCAGGAAAGCCTTGGATGGATCTAACTTTTTTTTTCCTCTTGTGGTCTCTGTTATCATTAAAATGGGCTCACATGTCAGGGTCGGCAGACTGCAAAGTACCTGCACAGAACACATCAAGGTAGGCAAAAAGGTCCCGTTAGTGGGTTCTGGCAGGTATCTCAAGGTGATTTTTAATGTATGTCAGCATGGTTCACTCATCAATTTTCTCAATGGCTTTGGTAGCTGATTTAATAGCTGTTAATGAAGTGGCAAGGCAACACTAGGTTGCAAATCAACCTAAAGCTACTGTGTCCTAGTTCCATCCATCCTGCGGTGTGACTGCAGGAACAAGAGGACCCCAAACCTCAGGATTAAAATGAATTGAAGCTGATTTTACATCTCTCTTCTCTAGCCCCATTGAGGAAATGAATCTTTTAAAAATTCCAGCTATACTTCCCCCTGTTAAAAGACAAACTTAGACACATTAAAATTTTAAAGAGTTTATTTCAGCAGACAGTGATTCATGAATCAGGCAGCACCAAACTACAAGCGGTTTGGGCTCCACTGAAGTGGGGCAAGAAGAAAATTTTTGTAAGCAAAAGTTTGGAAGCAAAACAAAGAAAACATTTGATGGGTTAAGGTAGAACAGTAGCCTTAGAGTCCCTAAACTTAGTTGGTGGTTTCTTATTAGCTAAGCTAAGGTTCCATTTTCTAGGATATAACCATTTGCTCTGAGTTGGGTTTTGGTTTGCTTATGTAGGAAATCAGGGTGTTGGAGCCATCTCAATCTAATGGCCTATTAATTATTTTAACACTCCTCAGCTCCCTTCCCTTTCAATCAGTTCAGAGTCCTGCAACCAACACCTTCCCCCCTTGGTTGGACAAACACATAACCCAGTGTTTTACTGGGAGGCTTTGGCTACCTCCAAAATGAATAAAAGTCTTGAGACTGACGACTGGAAACTAGATTTTTAAAGAAACAGCCCTAACAACAACTTGTCATGAATATATTAAGGGCCCTTCAGGGCAGTTAAGGGGAGCAAAATGAAGAGGTGTTTGAGGCCTTTTGGAGATCTCTGATTTTACGATATTTTCACTAAATCATTCAGTCAAAACTGTTAGCATTCCACATCCATCTTCAGAGAAGCTATGCCAGCTGCAGATAGTTTCAAATGATTGAATCTTGTCATTCTAGAATGAGAACTAGTAATTAGGCTGGAGAGAAAAGCAGGGATGAAAATATGAAGTCACATGCCTGGTTAAGGATCTTAGGATTTATCTTGTAAGCAATGGGATGCCATTACAAGATTTTAAGAGTGATTTTGCATTTCAGCATATAATTCTGACTATGAAGTATAGAAAAGATCAGAAGGGGATGAAAGGATGAAAGAAGGATGAAAGGATAAATGTAATTATGGTATTGATCTCAGGAAAGGCTTGGATGGATGTAAGTGATCTCTAAAGTTTTGAAATTAAATATTCCTGTTGAAACCTGACAAGATCCATCTACTGATGAAAATCATTTGAGCAAAGGAGAATTTTCAGCCTAGACAAAGAAACAAAGTGGATCCTAGAAACTTGAATAAAAACTTTACCAGTGAAAATTTGTCAAAAATCATGTCACTACCAGCTAAAAATTCGGCAACATTTTACTTCCAGTTACAGTCAAGAGTTAAGAAAAGTATGCAAAATGGTAAGGCAGTATTACTTCGTGGTTAAGTACATTTGAGACCTAAGTTTGAGTCTCAAATGTACTGTTTTCTCTTCCTTTCTGTTCCTGTTCCTTTGATGTGTTGCTTTGTCTCTCAAATTCTCCCATCTGTAATGGCAGCAAAGATAGCAACATCCAATTTACAAGGCCATTGTGAGATTCATGCATGTAAAGAACTGGAACATTACATGGTCTGTGATGAGGGTCATGTCTCCCCAATTCAGTGGTTTCTTTACATGTGGAGAGAGCTCACTAGGGTATTCTTTCTGGCCTCTGTCAGCCCCTCCACAGAAAGAGTGACTGGATCTGACTAGGGAGTTTAAATGAGTTTTTCTGGCCCACTCCTCTTTCCTTTTTCTTGGGAGATGCCTACCCTCCAAAATGGTATGTTGTGCTCTGGTCTTGCCGAATGTTTTCAACATAATGGGAATGTTTTCTATGGAGAAAAATGTTTTCAACATTTCCCTCCAGGGAAAGCTTACAGTTCTCCAACATGATCTATGACTCAACAGGTAAGTCTAACTAATTCTAGAGTGCAGAATTTTACAGCCTACTTGTCCACAGACATAAATCACATTTTCCAATATAAGCACTATTTGCAACAAAAGTAACACAGGTATACCACACAGAATTTGTCCCTGGTTAATGTTTTCTCAGGAGAACGCCTCTTGGTTTTTAATATCCAAGCTTTACCTAAGTACTTCTCAGTGGAATGAAGGTTGCATTAAAAAACTACATTTATGCCTTTAAAAATCAATACAACATTTTTAACAAAATAATGTATGGGAAACATCTGGAAGTTTCACTCCAAATACAATTGGCATTTGGAATGAATCAAGTTTAGATGAATCAGAAGGAACCGTAGCTATTTTAAAGTGCTCCAAGTATCAACAGAGGGGATTTGTGGCTGTTTCTGGCACTACGGAAAATATCACTGAAGAAAAAGTAACTATTTGTCAACAGCCATATTAATTCTGGTGGGTTTGGTACCAAGAAAACAATGCTTTAAGCATTTATCTTATGATATGACAGTTTCTTCTTTATGCATGGACATTTTAATGAGTGTTTTAGTCGCTTGGGGGTTTGGGATTGATTTGTAATACATAATAATTTTCCCTATTTAAAATAACTGGAAAGGGGCTCCTTTAGTATTTTCATATAGAGCAACTGATTTCTTTAACACAAAACCAGTGTCAAGGTAGAGGTGTCTGCATTTTGGGTGGCCTCTCATCTGCCTAATCTGTTTGTCTTATTTTTCAACTGGTTAACAACTCAATAGAAAAAACACAAACAGATGGAAAAACATTCCATGCTCATGGTTAGGAAGAATTAATACCATGAAAATGGCCATACTGCCCAAAGTAATCTATAGATTCAATGCTATCGCCATCAAGCTACCAATGACCTTCTTCACAGAACTGGAAAAAACCACGTTAAACTTCATATGAAATCACAAGAGAGCCCACATAGCCAAGACAATCCTAAGCAAAAAGAACAAAGCTGGAGGCATCACAGTGCCAGACTTCAAACTATACTACAAGGCTACAGTAATCAAAACAGCATGGTACTGGTACCAAAACAGAGACATAGATCTATGGAACAGAACAGAGGCCCCAGAAGCAACACCACACATCTACAACCATCTGATCTTTAACAAACCTGACAAAACAAGCAATAGAGAAAGGACTCCATGTTTAATAAATGGTGTTAGGAAAACTAGCTAGCCATGTGCAGAAAGCAGAAACTGGACCCCTACCTGTCACCTTACACTAAAATTAACTCCAGATGGGTTAAAGATTTAAAGATAAAACCTAACACCATAAAAACACTGGAAGAAAACATAGGCAAAAGCATCCAGGACATAGGCATGTGCAAGGAATTCATGACTAAAACACCAAAAGCAATGGCAATAAAAGCCAAGACAGACAAATGAGATCTAATTAAAATTCAGAGCTTCTGTATGGCAAAAGAAACCATCATTAGAATGAATCGGCAACCAACAGAATGGGAAAAAATTTTTGCAATCTACCCATCTGACAAAGGGCTAATATGCAGAATCTACAAAGAACAAAAACAGATTCACAAGAAAAAAACAAACAAACCCATGCAAAAGTGGGAGAAGGATATGAACAGACACTTTTCAAAAGAAGACATACATGAGGCCAACAAACATATGAAAAAATACTCATCATCACTGGTCATTAGAGAAATACAAATCAAAACTACATTGAGATACCATCTCACACAAGTTAGAATGGGGATCATTAAAAAATCTGGAGAAAACAGATGCTGGAGAGGATGTGGAGAAATAGGAACACTCTTACAGAGTTGGTAGGAGCGTAAATTAGTCAACCATTGTGGAAGACAGTGTGGCGATTTCTCAAGAATCTAGAAATAGAAATTCCATTTGACCCAGGAATCCTGGGTATATACCCAAAGAACTATAAATCATTCTACTATAAAGACACATGCATATGTATGTTCATTGCAGCCCTGTGTACAATAGCAAAGACCTGGAACCAACTGAAATGCCCACTGATGATAGGCTGGACAAAGAAAATGTGGTACATATACACCATGGAATACTATGCAGGCATAAAAAACGATGAGTTCGTGTCCTTTGTAGGGACTTGGATGAATCTGGAAACCGTCATTCTCAGCAAACTGACACAAGAACAGAAAGCTAAACACCGCATGTTCTCACTCACAGGTGGGTGTTGAACAATGAGAACACGTGAACTCAGGGAGAGGAGCATCACACACTGGAGGCAGTTGGGGAAGTAGGGGAGAGACAGCGGGGGGTGGGGATGGTGGGGAGGGATAACATGGGGAGAAATACCAGATATAGTATGAACCTAAAGTAAAAAAAAAAAAAAAAAAATTGTAATAAGAATTATAATCTCCAGTATCAAAAAAGAAAAAAAGAAAGAAAGAAAAAGAAAAAGGAGATGGCTATTTCCTGGCCCCAGCTAATAACTAGAATGCAGCAAATGTGACAGGGTGTTGCTTCCACAATCAGGTTACAAAAGACCTTGACTTTTATCTTGCTCTCTCTGTGGCTTTTATTGCTTTCTTACTCAGAAGAAGCAAGCTACTATGTAGTAAACGGCCCTATAGAGAGGCCTACATAGCAAGGAACTGAGAGAGGCCTCTGGCCAATATTCAGAAAGAAACTGAGGCCTTCAGTCCAATAGCCTGTGAAAAACCAAATCCTTCTAACAGCCATATTCTCTACCAATTGAACCTTGAGGTGACCGCAGTCTTCGCCAACACTTTGATTGTGGCCTTGTGAGAGACTCTGAGACATAGGACCCAGCTAAGCCATGCACAGATTCCTGACCCACAGAAACTGTGCAATAATAAATGCTTATTGCATCAAAGCCACTAAACTCTGAGGCAATTTGTTATGCAGTAATAGCTAACTAATACACTCAGTAAATGTATGCTGATAACAACAACAACAACAAAAAGCATGACTTGATTATTCCCTGAAGAGTTCACACGATTTGGATACTTAGGTACTTCCTTCCTGGAAATAGACCAAGACTTTCTGAACATTCTCTGGTGTTTGTAGAAAACTAAATTGGGGACCTGCCAAAAATTAGGTTGGATCACAACACTTTAAATCAAGGCTAAATTTAGAGAATCACTATCCGGAAAGGAACTTTGATGTCATGAGCTAAATGTACTCATTTTACAGAAATGGAAACTAAGGCTCAGAAGAGCTAAGTGATTTGCCCAGGGCCATGGCAGTGTCATTTAAGAACCCAGGGCTGCTGATTCCTAAGGCTCTTCTACAACATCTCTTGATAGTGTATAGAAGACAGGAAGATCAGAAAGGCTGGAGGAACCCTGAATGTAGAAAGTATGATTTACAAAGGGCCTGAAAGAATGGGTAGGGTTAAGGAAGGCATTACACATAAGGGGTCTATATGGCAGAAAGAACAGTGATACGATCGTGTCTCATGTGAGGGGTACAAAAAAATCAAAATCTCCATGATTCAGTAAGTCATGATGAAGCTCACATGAAAAGCAAGGATGGGGAGGCCTTGGAACGAAATGGCACCTACAAGGAGGAGAAAGAGGAGGACAAATTTTGGTAGATAAACAAACCAAAAAACATTTGTGTGAGACTTTATGGCAGGAAGCCAGAATGAATGTGGAAATAAGATAAATGGGTGGGCAGGAAAAGGTGGCAGGCATCGGAATTTGGGAAACTTTATAGTTTCACAGCATTGAAGCAGAAGGAAACAAAGAGGAAAGGCTCACGCTTGTAGATATAGAGCTCAGATATGTGCTTAGAATATGCCAAAACCCTTACCTCGATCTTGTGGCATTTGGATACTCCTTTATGTGACCATGTTGGCTGCCAGATATTGTTATGTAGTGTTTAATCTATACAGATGTACACTACAACCATGTGATAGGCTAATAAAGCTTTAGAAATTGATACATAAAGTTAATGCACAAAACCCACCTTTAAATAAATCATTGAAAAATTAATAATTTCTTTGAATTACTAATTCCTCAGTCTGGGTCTGAACATCTTATCATAATTGGTTTAATAAATCCAGTGATAATTCTCTTATTCTTGACTCAGACACTGGCACATCAGAGAGGAGCCAAAAGGGCAATGAACTTGAGCCACACATCTGGACTCTAGTCTAGTGTGACTTAACCTCTCTGCATTTCATTTATTGGTCATTCAACTGCCCAATAAAGATAATAATAGCTGCCTGTCCAATGTCACAAAGCTTCTATGAAGCTTGAAGTCTGAAAAGTGTTAAAGGGCTGTACAAATGCTTGGCTACATAGAAAAAGAAATTCCAGTAAGTTTTCCATTGCAGCCATGAAAAGGCCCTTTTTCAGTCTGTAATGCGTTCCTTTACAAACAACAAAGAGTTTCAAAGGCTAAAATAACATAAAATTGCATTACGTTGTCACAGGACATGCAATAAATAAAGGGGCTGAAGATGATTCACAAAGATAATCAGATCAAGGCTCTGTGAAGCAGAGCACTCAATTCCTATGATCCTCAAATATATTTTCCAGGTTTCAGCCATAGAGAAAGTTTCAGAATCCAAATGATTAAGGCAGGGGAATATGGTGGGATGACTGTGGGGACTTCCCTGGTATATTTGCTAGCTACTGTAGCAAAGAAGCCCACAAACTTAGAGGCTTAACACAACGGATGTCTGTCAGTCACTCAAAGCATCTGATTGGCAGGTAGCCTTCCTCTCTTCTAAGCAGTGATTTGGGACTCAGACTCCCTCAATGGCTCCACCATCACCATGGGCTCAAAGTCTACTGCCAAATCCTCTGTATCTGTTTGGTATACAGGAAAAGATAAAGAGAAGGAACACCTGTTTCCAGCTACTTATACTTGGAGATGACATACATCACTTCTACTCATATTCCTGTGGTGAGAACTTGTTATACATTCTACTAGGCACAAGGGTTGTAGGAAATGTTTCTGATTTGCCAGCAACAACTCTATGCCATGAAAGGGGAGCCCAAGTCTCTGGGGACAGGAAACCATCTATGACTCACCTGGGAACAGAAAAAAACAGATGTCTACTATTTTGTATCCTTGCCTCTTGCCAGCATTTCTAGGGAACATACCCATCAAAGGTTTTTATAGCTAGAAATGTTAACAATAAAACAAATAGCTTTGCTCAGAAAGCTGCTGACATTTATCCTTAAATGATATGAAAATAGGCCTTCATAGTTCTAAACCAGAGATCAGAAACTAATAGGAGGACATCATTAAAAAAAACAAAAAAGGCTTTGAAGTCAAACCAGGCTAGGTTCTAATCCCTGCTCCAGCCCAAGCAATGAGAGACCTTGCATAATTTATTTAACCCTTTCAAACTTCAATGTCTTCAGCAGCATACCCTCATAAGAAGATCACTGTAATGACATGGCAAGTTCTTGGCCCATAAAAGGCACTCGTAAAATAGTGTCCTCATGGCATCTCCTGAAGTTGACCACATAACATCTCCCGCAGCCCAGCAACTAACTCCCAGATATGCACCCAACAAATACATACATTTGCCAAAAGTTAAGTACCAGAATGTTCAGAGCAGTGCTGTTCTTAATAGTTAAAAAGCAGAAATATACTCGTGCCTACCAAGTGTACAATGAATAAACAGATTGTGGTGTATCTTACACACAGTGCTACACAACATGAAAATGAATAAACTGTAGCTATGTGCACCAATATGGATGAATCTCACAACCACATATCGAGCAGAAGATACAATAGAATAGATTCCATTTATATAAAGTCCCAAACAGACAAAATTAATCTGTACTGTTAGAAGACAGAAAGATCATTACCCTTGGAGGGAGATATTGCAAGGGAATAGACATGAACATGGCTTGTGGGATGCAGGTAATGTTCTCATTTTGGATGGGGATGTTAGTTACTGGGTACACTCAGTTTGTGGAAATTCACTAAGCTATATACTTACATCAGTAAAAAGTGTATATAATAGTGTCTGTCCCCTGAGAGACCCCCAAAGGGCTTAAATATTGCTCACAAGTGCCACAGCCTTTGGAAGGGAATAAAAGAGTAAAAGGAGCAAGAGGGGAGAAATGTGAAAATAAGACATAAAGAGGGAGGAGGGGGTGAGGACACAGAACAAAACTGCAGGGTATCAAGAGCCAGAGATATCTACCACATGTCTAAATCAGGCCATTTCTGTTATATCTAAACCCTGACAATTGCAAAAGGGTCCAGGTCACTTTTTTCACAATGACCCTGGCATTCTTATTTGGGCTAAGTTTTAGTGCTGCTAAAAATACAAGTCTTCCCTATGGGCAATCCACTACATGTCTTCCAGATTATAATGTGTCTTTCTCTTCCATATGTCACCCTGTCATTTCTGTCACTGTGATTCTTTTTTCTTTTGTCATTTTGGTATGCTGGGGGAGTTAAGTTGTGTCTGTGTATGTGTTGTGGGGGTGGGGAGTCATCCTAACCAACCCCAGTCCTTGCAATTTATATATTACCATAATCATCAATAGAACTTTCAATATCATCATAATCATGTAAAAACCATTATCTACTAATATCACCTCCAGATAGCCTGGTTTCCACAGGGGTAACTACATAATAACTCAAGCCTATGCTCATATGCTTCTACATACCGAACAAGGCACCCATAAATACTTGTCATGTGGAGTTATCACATAATAACAAAAGGCCACTAAGATTACAACACTAGCAGTCACTGATCAACACATATGACTTCCTTTTATAAGTGATTCTATAAATTTTAACATCAGTGAGAAGTTTAAGAGATTACCTTTCCATTTAGTCCAAGATAAAATTGAGGCCAAGAGACTTGAATACCTTGTTTTAAGACATATGGTATGACCGAGACAAAAAAAAAATCCAGATTTTTCTCCTCCCTATCCAGCATCCTTTCCCTACCCCATACCTTTAAAGGACTTCTATTTCTCTTCACATGTAGTTGACGTGAAATGAACATGATTCCAACATTCTTCAATTCCAATTTCAATCATAAGTCCCCAGGTCTGATGGCTACATAAATGAGTATCTTGGCTTTGCCTGAAACAAATGTATTGAGATAATATTGTTAGGAAATTTCTAGAGGAAGCTGTATCAATTATTTCTTTATTTTCTCAATTGTCAAGATTTTTTTGAAATATTTTTAAAGTTAAAAAATACAAGACTAGTACAAATAACTCTCATAAGATTTTACCCAGACTGCTCAATTTTTAACATTTTGCCACAGTTGCTTTATAATTCTCTCTTCCTCCCTCCTTCCTTCTCTCTCTGTCTCTGGCTCTCTCTCAATGAGACACACACACACACACACACACACACACACACACACACACACACACATATTGTTAGTTTTTCTACATTATTTGAGAGTAGATTACATAAATCATGCCACTTTACCTCATAATACTTTAGTGTGTATTTCCTAAGAACAGGATATTTTCATATATAACCACAATAAAATTATAAAATTTGAGAAAATATTGTCATATTATTTTTTTCTATTCTACAGTTCATATTCCAATTTTAAGCATTCCAACAATGTCATTTAAAGCATTTCCTCCACCTAATTCAAGATCCAATCCAGTATGACATTTTGTATTTTATTTCCATGCCTCTTTACTCTCCTCCAATATGGAACAGTTCTTTGGTTTTTCTTTAATGATATTGACATTTGGAAAAAATGCAAGCCATTATTTTCACAATAGAATATCTATCAGTTATCTTTCGTTATGTCATAAACCATCCCAAAAGTCTGTGGCCTAAACAAAAATTTATTACAACAAATGCTTCTCATCTCTCACTATTGAGTGGCTCAGCTCATGGTTCTTCTGGTTGGGCCAGGTTGGCTGGGGCTAGGTGGTCTAGGATGGCCACAGTCACATGTCAGGCAGTTGGCTGAATAACAGCTCGGGCGATAAGGATGACTTAGCCATGCGTCTCTCATTATCCAGCGGCCTAATTCATGCTTATTCACATGGTAGTGATTACAGAGTTCCTAAGCTCAGGAAGAGAGTAAGCCCCAAAGACTTTCCAAGCCTTCACTTGCATCATGTTTTTTAATGTCCTATTGGCCAAAGGAAATCACAAGGCCAGCCTGGGATCAGTGTGGCAGAGCACTTCCCTGGATCATAGATAGAAGACGTAGAATGATCTGTGGCCATTTTTACAATCTACCACAGCAGTCAAAAGCCAGAAATAAAATATTTTTTCAAGAAAGAAAGAATATGCTATTAGAAAGAATATGCACAGGCTCTGAGCACAGTTTGGGGAGCTGGCAGAATTTTACACAGCTGCATTGCTCCAGAGAAGTCCATGTTTGCCCCCTCTCCCTCCATGACCCAAGCTGCTATAACATGGTGCCATCTTGTAACAAGAGGCACTGTGAGAGTGTGTTCTTCTCCAGGATCCAGTAGCCACTGCATCTCGCCATCCCTGTGGCTCTACCGCCAGGACGCCATGCACACATACAATAGTTCCCCAGCTGAACTGCTGTAGCCAAACTCAGAGAAGTAAAAGGAGGCATTACAAAAGATATAAAAACATCATAGGGGAGACTATTATGGACTATATGTCAACAAATTGAAAATCCTAGAAAAAACTGATAAACTCCTGTAAACATACAACCTGCTAATATTGAATCACAAAGAAATAGAAATCCTAGACCCATCAATAACAAGAAACGAAACTAAATCAGTAATAAAAAGTCTCCCATCAAAGAAAAAACCATGACCTAATGGCCATAGTGCTATATTCTACCAAACATATTTTTAAAAGCAATAAATGGGAAAGAGATCCAAGATGGCTGATTACTAGCAGCTCAGGATTGTGGTTCCCAGTGAAAGCACAGAGAACAAGAGGACGCCACACTTTCCGATGAATTTTTGTTGCTCGTAGACCAGGAGATTCCCAGCGGAGTAGCCCCACGGGTCCCCAGCGCAACTCTTGTGGCCGTGTGGCGTTCTTGGTGCAGAGTAAATGGGACTGGGTCCCCTTTTGGTCGACGTTTGGAGTTCCGGGAAGGCAGGGTCGCCTATTCAGACAACTGAAAAAGGGACTCAAGAAGGAAGCCAGACCAGAGATTCCCAGGCAGAAAAGCACTATGAATCTTAACGCCGCTGTTTTGGCCGGGGCAGTGGGTTGCTCAGATTCCAGCGCTGGGAATCAACAAGTTGGACGTCCACTCAGAGACCTAATTTGAAAGTCGATAATTATAAAGACGACAGGTGGATAAATTTACAATGATGGGAAGAAACCAGCGTAAAAAGGCTGAGAATACCCAAAATCAGCATGCCTCTCCCTCTACGGGGGATCACAGTTCCTCATCAACAAGGGAATAAGGCCTGATGGAGAACGAGCGCGTTCCATTAACAGATTTAGGCTTCAGAAGGTAGATAATAAGATACTTCTGTGAGTTAAAAGAACATGTTCTAGCCCAATGCAAAGAAACTAAGAACGTTGAAAAAAGGTTTGACGAAATCCTAATGAGAATAGACAATCTAGAGAGGAATGTAAGTGAATTAATGGAACTGAAGCATACAATACGAGAACTCCACGAAGTATGCACAGGTTTTAACAGACAAATTGATCAAGCAGAAGAAAGGATATCAGAGGTCAAAGGCCAACTTAATGAAATGAAATGAGAAGACAAGATTAGAGAAGAAAGAGCAAAAAGGAATGAGCAAAGTCTCCAAGAAATGTGTGATGATGTGAAAAGACCTAATTTACATTTGACAGGCGTACCTGAATGTCATAAAGAGAATGAATCCAAGCTGGAAAATATTCTTCAGGATATTATTCAGGAAAACTTTCCTAACCTAGTAAGGCAGGAAAATACTCAACTTCAGGTAATACATAGAACACCACAAAGATATTCCTCAAGTAGAGCAACCCCAAGACACATAATCGTTAGATTCACCAGGGTTGAAATAAAGGAGAAATTCTAAAGGCAGCTAGAGAGAAAGGTCAGGTTACCCATAAAGGGAAGCCTATCAGACTCACAGCAGATCTCTCAGCTGAAACTCTACAAACTAAAAGAGAGTGGGGGTCAATATTCAATATCCTCAAAGAAAAGAATTTTCAACCCAGAATCTCATATCCAGCCAAATTAAGCTTCGTAAATGAAGGAAAAATAAAATTTTTCATGGACAAGCAAGCACTCAGAGATTTCATCACCACCAGGCCTGCTTTACAAGAGCTTCTGAAAGAAGCACGATACACAGAAAAGAACAACCAGTATCAGTCATCCAAAAAACTTACCAAAAAGTAAAGAGTATCTCCATAATGAAGAATCTAAATCAACTAATGGGCAAATAGTCAGCCAGCATTAAACAACAACATTAAACTCACAAATATCAATATTAATCCTAAATTTAAATGGATTAAATGCCCCAATCAAAGGCACAGACAGGCAAATTGAATAAAAAGTCAAAACCCATCAGTTCGCTGTATCCAGATCCATCTCATAAGCAAGTCCACACAAAGACTCAAAACAAAGGGTTGGTGGAAGACTTACCAATCAAATGCAGAGCAAAAGAAAAAAAAAAAAAGAAAGAAAATAAGAGTTGTAACTTTCGTCTCTGACAAAATAGACTTTAATAGTGACAAGGACTAAAAGAAACAAAGAAGGACATTACATAATGGTAAAAGGATCAATGCAACAATAGGAGTCAATGATCATAAATATATATGCACCCAATATAGGAATACCCAGATACATAAGACAAGTTCTTAATGACTTATAAAGAGGCTTGGGCTCCCACATAATAATAGCGGGAGACTTTGACACCACATTGTTAATATTCAACAGATCAACGAGATAGTAAATTAACAGGGACATCTATGATTTGAACTCAGACCTGGAACAAGTAAACTCAGTGAATATTTATAGAATTCTTCACCCCAGGTCCACAGAACATACATTTTTCTCAGTATCGTATTACACCTATTTTGAAAGTGACCACATACTTGAAAGTAAATCACTCTTCAGCATTTGCATAGCATTTCACAGACGTAAATGAAATATTGGTTGGCTGTTTGTTTGTTATTTTCTTCCCTTATTCCTTCCTGTCTCCACTGTTAAGCACAATTATCGGCATAAAAGAGGCTTTTAATACCTATTTTTAGATTGCATTCCAGCCTGGGCAATAGAACAAGACTCCTGTTCTCTCTCCTCCTTTCTCTTTCTCTTTCTTTCTTTAAAAAAACAAAAAACAAAACAAAAAAAACAAAACCTCCCTCTTTCTCTTCCTTTCTTTCTCTTTCATTTCTTTCTTCCTTTTTTTCTTTCTTTAAAAAAAAGCAATAAATGTTACTTTTATTTAAGATAAATATCTATTACAAAAACATAATTCTAAGCTGGTTGATTAACAGTAACTCACAAATATATATATATATATATCCCTGATATTTAATATTGTAAGGACCCATGCCCTTAACAAAGATATGGAGCTAAACTGCTGTGAATAGGGTTGATGGGCAAAATCATCTACACAAAAAATGAGAGGTGTTGACTCAGTCTCAGAATAATGGTTGTTGGAAGAGAATCCCTATTCTGTTTTTCTGAGATTTTTAGTTTTTTAATGTTTATTTAAGATTCAGGGGTACATATGCAGGTTTTTTAAAATATATAGTCTACCAAACATCTAAAGAAGAACTAATGCCAATTATTTTCAAACAATGCAAAAAAATTAAGAAGAAGGAATTCTTGCAAACTCATTCTTTGAAATCAGCATTATCCTGTTACCAAAACCAGAAAAGAATACACAACAACAATTTAAAAAGCTACAGGCCAATCTCCCTAATGAACACAGATGCAAAATTCCTCAACAAAAAACTAGCAAACCAAATTCAATAGCACATTAAAAAGATCATTCACATGTTTTAACGTAACCAGTAAACGTGACATATCACATTAACAGAATCAAGGACAAAAACCATATAATCATTTCAACAGATAGAGAAAAAAGCATTTGATAAAATTCAATGTGCCTTCATGATACCAAATTAGGTATAAGAAATAAAGGCCAAATGTGACAAACCCACAGCTAGCAACATATCAAATGAAAAATAGTTGAAAGCTTTATCTCTAAGATGTAGAATAAGACAAAGATGTTCATTTTCACCACTTCCAATCAACATAGTACAGGGGTCATAGAGCAATTACACAATAGAAAGAAAATAAAGGATATACAAATTGAAAAGGAGCCCATCAGCTTGCCTCTGTTTGTATATAACATGATCTTATATATTTAAAAAAAAAAAAAAAAAGTAAAACTCCACACAAAAAAAACTGTCAGAACTAATGAAGAAATTCAGCAAAGTTGCAGGATACAAAACCAACATACAAAAATCAGTAATATTTCTATGTACCAGTACCATACTTTATGAAAAAGAAACCAAGAAAGAAATCCCATTTACAATAGCTATAATAAAAATAAGATACATAGGAATAAATTTCAGGAAAGACATGAAAAATTTTCTACAATAAAAACTATAAAATACCGATGAAAGAAATTGAAGATGACACATATAAATACAAAGCTATCCCTATGTTCATGGCTTAGAAGAATTAATATCATTAAAGTGACCCTACTACCAAAGTGATCTATAGATTCAATGCAATCCCTATCAAAAGACCAATGATATTCTTTACAGAAATAGAAAAAAAAAATCCTAAAATTCATATAGACCCACAAAAGACAACAAATACCCAAAACAATTTTGACCAAAAAGAACAAAGTTAAAAGCATCACAGGATGTAATTTCAAAATATATTACAGAGCTATAGTAACCAAAACAGTATGGTACTGGCATTAAAACAGACATATAGAGACTGGGCGCAGTGGCTCACGCCTGTAATCCCAACACTTTGGGAGGCCGAGTCGGGTGGATCACAAGGTCAAGAGATCGAGACCATCCCGGTCAAAATGGTGAAACCCCGTCTCTACTAAAAATA
>NW_022436957.1:10561235-10625988 GCF_009761245.1 Sapajus apella
AAAAAAAAAAAAAAAAAAAAAAAAAGACATATAGACCAACTGAACAGAATAGAAAACTCAGAATGTAAAAGAGAACAGAGAAAAATTCACATACTTACAGCCAACTGATTTTCAATAAAAGTACAAGGAACACATATTGGGGAAAACACAGTCTTCGATAAATGGCACTGGGAAAACTTAATGTCCACCTGCAGAAAAATGAAACTAAATCCTTACCTATAACCATACACAAAAATCAAGTTAAAATGGACTAAACTTACATATAAGAGCTGAAATAATAACACTACAAAAAAAAAAAAAAAAAAAAAAAAAAAAAAAAGGGGGAAGGGGTCATGACACTGGTCTGGACAAAGGTTTTTTTGGATAAGACCTGATAAGCATGGGTAACAAAAGCAAAAATAGACAAACAGGATTACATCAAACTAAAAAGCTTCTGCACAGCAAAGATAATGCTCAATAAAGGGAACAGACAACTGATAGGACAAAGTATTTGCAAACTATGTACCTGACAAGGGGTTAATATCCAGGATATATAAGGAACTCAACTCTCAATAGAAAAATAACAACAACAAAACAAATAATCTAGATTCTGAAATGGGCAAAAGACCTGAATACACATTTCTCCAAAGATGACACACAAATGGTCAACAGATATATGAATAAATGCTCAACATAATTAATCTTCAGGAGAATGCAAATCAAAGCCATACTGAGATATCTCCTTACTCCAATTAGAATAGCTATTATTAAAAAGACAAAAAGTAACGCTAGTGTGGATGTAGAGAGAGGGGAAACTTTGTACACTATTTTGGGAATGTATGTAGTACAACCATTATTAAAAACAGTATAAAAGTTGTTTTAAAAATTAAAAATAGAACTACCATATGATGCAGCAATCCCATTACTGGATCTACATGCCACGAAGAGGAAATCAGTATGTCAAAGTGATATCTGCACTTCCATGTTTACTGCAGCATGATTTACAATAGGTAAGATATGTGGTTAATTCAAATGCCCATCAACGATTGAATGGGAGGATTAACTCGCAGCTGTCACTTGGATAAACACAGCAGTGTGTGGAGATTCACATCATGAACTTTTGCTCTGAGAACTACCACAGGAACATTATCTGGAAAGCCAAGAGGCTCCACAGACCCTCTGAAGAAAGTGGATTGCTGCTACAGGCCCCTAAAGACAGCAAAAAAACTGAGAGTGCTCTAAGTGTGAAAGGGGGGTCATCTACCCCCAAAAACACACCCTCACTGGGAAACCTGGAGGTCTAGATCATGGGGAAAGGATCTGACCTTACCTGGACCTGAGATGAATTTAGAGAGCCAAGCAAAATACAAGGTAGAAGCAGCAGCAAAAAGAGCCCTGTGGGCTCTCTCAGTCACCAGGGAAGCCATTTCTAACTGTCTCACAGAGATCCTTGGGGAGGGCTGCCAGAGGAACTGGGAAAAGACCACAGGGAAAGGAAAAATTGCAGCTGAACTTTGTAACAATTTTGACTAAATGCAAACTTTTCTGGACAGAACCTGGGGTGAGGGCAAATCAAGAGTGCAGACACAGCACAGAAACCACAACAGGCAAAGAGGCATGAAATCTGAAAGCCCTACTTGCTTTCTCAGCTGGGAGGCTGGTATCCTGGGGCAAGTTCTTAGCCCTGCCTACCTGCTGACTGGAAATAAACTAGATGTTGTTGGGGAGACATGGTGGAAGTGAGACCAGCCTTTTAGGCTGCTTGGGAGCTGGGTGAGGTGTATAACTGCCTGCTTTCCCACTTCCCTGGTGCAGCTTTCCCCCTGCCATGTATGACGCAACAGAGGCAGCCATAATGCCTTTGGGAACATAACTCCATTGGCCTAAGAACCACACCCCATCCCCCACAGCAGCTACAGCAAGCTCTTCCCAAAGAGACTCTGAGTTCAGACAAACCTAACATTTCCCGTCCTGATGATCTTTCTGTATCTGTGCTGTTAGCAGAAAACAAAAGACATATTCTTTTGGGAGCTCTAGGGCCCCACCCACCACCTGATCCTCCCTATACTACCATAGCTGATGCCCTCTTGAAAGCACCACCTCCTGGCCGGGGGCTAACCAACACAAAACTTGTACAATAAACAAAACTACCACCAAGGACCCTCACAGAGTCCACGTCACTCCTCTGCCACCTCCATCAGAGTAGGTACTTGTATCCAGGACTGAGAGACCTAAAGACATTTCACATCACAGGACTCAGTGCAGAAACTCCCTAGTCCTCATTTGGATCCTGGTAGCTCTGCTGGGTAGCTAGATCCAAAAGAGAAATATCAACTATTGCAGCTCAGCTCTCAGAAAGCCATATTCCTAGGGGAAAGGGGAGAGTACCATATCAAGGGAGCACCCTGTGGGGAACAAAAGAATCTGAACAGTAGCCCTTGAGCTCCAGATCTTCCCTCTGACATAGTCTACCCAAATGAGAAGGAACCAGAAAAACAATTCTGGTAATATGACAAAACAAGTTTCTTTAACACCCCAAAAGATCACACTAGCTCACCAGCAATGGATCCAACCCAAGATGAAATCTCTGAATTACCAGAAAAAGAATTCAGAAGGTTGATTATTAAGATAATCAAGGAGGCACCAGAGAAAGGTAAAGTCCAACTTAAAAAAAAAAAAAAACATATAAGATATGAAGGGGAAAATCTTCAGTAAAAGAGACAGCATAAATAAAAACAATCACAACTTCTGGGAATGAAGGACACGCTTAGAGAAATGCAAAATACACTGGAAAGTCTCAGCAATAGAATCAAACAAGTAGAAGAAATAACTACACATCTTGAAGATAAGGCTTTCAAATTAACTCAATCAACAAAGACAAAGAATTTTTAAAAATAAACAAAGTCTCCAAGAAGTTTAGAATTATGTTAAATGACCAAACCTAAGAATAATTGAAGTTCCCGAGGGTGAAGGGAAATTTAAAAGTTTAGAAAACATATTTGAGGGATTAATCAAGGAAAACTTCCCTGGTCTTGCTAGAGATCTAGACATTTAAATACAAAAAGCTCAATGAACACCTGGGAAATTTATCACAAAAAAATCATCACCTAGGCACACAGTCATTAGGTTAGCTAAAGTCAAGATGAAGGAAAGAATCTTAAGAGCTGTGAGGTAAAAACAACAGGTAACCTATAAAAGAAAACCTATCAGATTAACAGCAGATTTCTCAGCAGAAACTATAAGCTAGAAGGATTGGGGTTTGATTTTTTGCCTTTTTAAACAAAATAATTATCATAAACAAAGGAAAGATATAGTCTTTAATGCTGAAAGAATTCACCACTACCAAGCCAGCACTATAAGAACTGCTAAAAGGAGCTCTAAATCTTGAAAGAAACCCATGAAATACACCAAAACAGAACCTCCTTAAAGCATAAATCTCACAGGACCTATAAAACAAAAACACAATGAAACAAAAAGGTATTCACGCAACAAATAGCATGATTAATAGAATAGTACCTCACATCTCAATAGTAACGATGAATATAAATGGCCTAAATATTCCACTTAAAATACATAGATTGGCAGAATGGGTAAGAATTCACCAACCAAGTATCTGCCGTCTTCAAGAGACTCACCTAATGCATAAGGACTCACGTAACCTTATGGTAAAAGGGTGGAAAAAGATATTCCATGCAAATGGAAACCAAAAGTAAACAGGAATAGATATTCTTATATCAGACAAAACTAACTTTAAAGCAACAGCAGTTCAAAAAGACAAAAAGGGACATTATATAATGATAATAGGACCAGTCCAACAGGAAAATATCACAATCCTAAATATATACGCACCTAATGCTGGAGCTCCCAAATTTACAAAACAACTACTTGACCCAAGAAATGAGATAGCAACACAATAATAGTGGGGGACTTTAACATTCCACTGATAGCACTAGACAGGTCACCAAGACTGAAAGTCAACAAAGAAACAATTGATTTAAACTATATCTTAGAACAAATCGACTTAACAGATATTTACAGACATTCTACCCAACAACTGCTTAATATACGTTCTATTTACCAGCATGTGAAACATTCTCCAAGACAGACCATATGATGAACCACAAAACAAGTCTAAACAAATTTAAGAAAACTGAAATTATATCAAGTACTCTCTCCGACCACAGTGGAATAAAATTGGAAATCAACCCCAAAAGGAACCTTCACAACCATGCAAATAGTTTTTTTCTTCTGCTTCTAGGATGTTAAGAGAGCAGTCTTTAGCCTGAGACCCATCCCTAGATTTTATGCTTAATCAACACAATTCCAAGAAAGGATCCAAGATGGCTGAATAGGAACAGCTCTGGAGTGCAGTTCCCAGTGAAAACAATGCAGAGGCTGAGTGATCACCGCATTACCAAACAAGTTTTCACTGCCCACAGACCAGGAGATTCCCAGGTTGAAAGGCACCATGAGTTTCCAGCACAGCTGTTTCAGCTGGCACAGCAGGACAGCAGGTCTCTGCATAAAAACTTACACAAATCTGGACGGCCGTTTCGACTGGTGCCTAGAATGCCTGAAAGACAGAGCAGCCCATTCAACTGAGAAAAGGGGGCTGAAAAAGGGATCCAGGTGATCTGGTTCGGCAGGGCTCACCCCCACAAGGACCAGCAATCAGAAACGCTCTACATTGAGAGTTTCATGGCAAGCGCAGCTGGACCTGGGACGGTCCAGCTCTGTGGGGGGAAGGGCATCTGCCAGTACCGAGGCAGTGCACCACTACCAACGCAGTCTGCCATTACCAAGGCAATCCACCATAATCAAGGCAGTACACCATTACTGAGGTAGTCCGCCATTACTGAGGCAGACAGCCATTACTGAAGCAGTTCTAACTATACCTCTGTAAACAAAACAGCAAGGAAGTTCATACAGAAGTTGAGCACACCCCATGGAAGCTCAGCAACACCTCTGCCTGCAGACTGTGACTAGGCTACCTCCTTGCTGGGCAGGACATGTCTGAAAAAAAGGCAGAAGCACATCAGGAAATTATAAATAAAGCCCCACCTTCCCAGGACAGAGCACCTGGGGAAAAAAAAAGGTGGTTATGAGTTCCACTGCAGCAGATTTAAATGTACCTGCCCAGCAGCTCTGAATGGAACAACAGAGCTCCCAGCACAGCACTTCAGCTCCTATAAGGGACAGACTGTCTCCTCAAGCAGCTCCTTGACCTCTGTATATCCAAAGAGACACCTCATAAAGGGGAGCACAGGCTGACGTCTGGCGGGTATGATTCTGGGATGAAAATAACAGAAGAAGAAGCTGGCAGCAACCCTTACTGTTCTGCAGGTGCCGCAGGTGATCCCTAGGCAAGCAGAGTCTGGAGTGGACCTCCGGCAGTCCTATAGCAGAGGGGCCTGACTGTCAGAAGGAAAACTAATAAAACAGAAAGAAATAACTTCAACATCAACAAAAAGGACGTCCACTCAGAGACCCCACCCAAAAGTCACCAACTACAAAGACCACAGGTAGATAAATCCACAAAGATGGGAAGAAACCAGCACAAAAAGAATGAAAACACACAAAACCAGAATACCTCTCCTCCTCCAAGGGATCACAGCTCCTCACCAGCAAGGGAACAAAGCTGGATGGAGAATGAGTCTAATGAATTGAGAGAAACAGGCTTCAGAAGGTGGGTAATAAACTTCTCTGAGCTAAAAGAACATGTTGTAACCCAATGCAAAGAAACTAAGAACCTTGAAAAAAGGTTTGATGACACACTAATAAGAATGTACAGCTTAGAGAAGAATATAAATGGATTGATGGAGCTGTAAAACACAACATGAGAGCTTCACGAACCACACACAAGTTTCAATAGCTGAATCAACCAAGCAGAAGAAAGGATATCAGAGATTAAAGACCAACTCAATGAAATAAAGTGAGAAGGCAAGCTTAGAGAAAAAAGAGTGAAAGGAAATGAACAAAGCCACCAAGAAATATGGGATTATGTGCAAAGACCTAATCTACATGTGATAGGTATACCTGAATATGACGGAGAGAATGAATCCAGGCTGAAAAACACTCTTCAGGATATTACAGGGGAGCTTCCTGACCTAGCAAGGCAGGCCAAAATTCAAGTCCAGGAAATACAGAGAACACCACAAAGATATTCCTCAAGAAGAGCAACCCCAAGGCACATACTCTTCAGATTCACCAGGGTTGAAATGAAGGAAAAAATGCTAAGGGCAGCCAGAAAGGTCAGGTTACCCACAAAGGGAAGCCCATCAGACTCACAGCAGATCTCTCAGCAGAAACTCTACAAGCCAGAAGACAGTGGGGACAAATATTCAATATCCTTAAAGAAAATAAATTTCAACCTAGAATCTCATATCCAGCCAAACTAAGCTTCATAGGCAAAGGGGAAATAAAATCCCCTATGGACAAGCAACTGGTGAGAGATTTTGTCACTACCAGGCCTGTCTGACAAGAGCTCCTGAAAGAAGCACTAAACATAGAAAGAAACAACCAGTACCAGCCACTCCAAAAACATAACAAATGATAAAGAGCATCAACACAATGAAGAAACTGCATCAACTAACGGGCAAAACAACCAGCTAGCATCAAAATGGCAGGATCAAATTCACACATAACAATATTAACCTTAAATGTAAATGGGCTAAATACCCCAATCAAAAGACACAGACTGGCAAATTGGATAAAAAGTCAAAACCCATCGGTGTGCTGTATCCAGGAAACCCATCTCATGTGCAAGGACACACATAGGCAAAATAAAGGGATGGAGGAAGATATACCAAGCAAATGGAAAGCAAAACAAAGCAGGAGTTGCAATCCTAATCTCTAATAAAATAGACTTTAAATCAACAAAGATCAAAAGAGACAAAGAAGGGCATTACATAATGGTAAAAGGACCAATGCAATAAGAAGAGCTAAGGATCCTAAATATATATGCACCCAATACAGGAGCACCCATTTACATAAAGCAAGTTCTTAATGACCTACAAAGAGACTTAGACTCCCACACAATAATAGTGGGAGACTTTAACACTCCACTGTCAAAATTAGACAGATCAACGAGACAGAAAATTAACAAGCATATCCAGGACTTCAACTCAAAATCTGGACCAAGCAAACCTAACAGACATCTATAGAACTCACCATTCCAAATCCACAGAATATACATTCTTCTCAGCACCACATCACACCTACCGTAAAATAGACCACATAATTGGAAGTAAATGACTCCTCAGCAAATGCAAAAGAGCAGAAATCATAACAAACACTCTCTTAAATCACAGTGCAATCAAATTAGAACTCAGGATTAAGAAACTAACTCAGAACCACACAGCTTCATGGAAACTGAACAACTGGCTCTTCAATATTGACTGCATAAACAATGAAATGAAGGCAGAAATAAAGATGTTCTTCGAAACCAACGAGAACAAAGGCACAACATACCAGAATCTCTGGGACACATTTAAAGCAATGTCTAGAGGAAAATTTATAGCAATAAAAGCCCACATGAGAACCAAGGAAAGATCTAAAATCGACACCCTATCATCAAAATTGAAAGAGCTAGAGGAGCGAGATCAAAAAAACTGAAAAGATAGCAGAAGACAAGAAATAACTAAGATCAGAGCAGAACTGAAGGAGATAGAGACACAAAAAACCCCTCAAAAAAATCAATAAATCCAGGAGCAGGTTTTTTTTTTTTTTTAAAGATCAACAAAATAGACAGACTGCTAGCCAGATTAATAAAAAAGAAAATAGAGAACAATCAAATAGATGCAATAAAAAATGATAAAGGGGATGTCACCACCGATTTCACAAAAATACAAACTACCATCAGAGATTACTACAAACAACTCTATGCACATAAACCAGTAAAGCTGGAAGAAATGGATAAATTCTTGGACACTTGCGTCCTTCCAAGCCTAAACTTGGAAGAAGTTGAAACCCTGAATAGACTAATAACAAGGGCTAAAGTTGAGGCAGCAATTAATAGCCTACCAAACAAAAAAAGCCCAGGTCCAGATGAGTTCACAGCTGAATTCTCCCAGACATACAGAGAGGACCTGGTACCATTCCTTCTGAAACTATTCCAAACAATACAAAAAGAGAGAATCCTTCCCAAATCATTTTATGAAACCAAAGTCATTCTGATACCAAAACCCAGCCAATATTCAGGCCAATATCAATGATGAACATAGATGCAAAAATCTTCAATAAAATATTGGCAAACTGAATGCATCAGTACATCAAAAAGCTTATCCATCACGATCAAGTAGGCTTCATCCCCAGGATGCAATGCTGGTTCAATATTCGCAAGTCTATAAATGTAATCCACCACATAAACAGAACCAAAGACAAAAACTACATGATTATCTCAACAGATGCAGAGAAGGCCTTCCACAAAATTCAACAGCCTATGCAGCCATCAAAAAGGATTAGTTTGTGTCCTTTCTAGGGAAATGGATGAACCTGGAAACCATCATTCTCAGCAAACTGACACAAGAACAGAAAATCCAACACCACATGTTCTCACTCATAGGTGGGTGTTGAATAATGAGAACACATGGACGCAGGGAGGGGAGCATCACACACTGGGGTCTGTTGGGGGGAAATAGGGGAGGGACAGCAAGGGGTGGGGAGTTGGGGAGAGATAGCATGGGGAGAAATGCCAGATATAGGTGATGGGGAGGAAGGCAGCAAATCACACTGCCATGTGTGTACCTATGTAACAATCTTACATATTCTTCACATGTAACCCAAAACCTAAAATGCAACTAAAAAAAAACTCTCAATAAATTAGGTATAGATGGAACGTATCTCAAGATAATAAAAGCTATTTATGACAAACCCACAGCCAATATCATGCTGAATGTGCAAAAACTGGAAGCATTCCCTTTGAAATCTGGCACTAGACAAACATGCCCTCTCTCACCACTCCTATTCCATATAGTATTGGAAGTTCTAGCCAGAGCAATCAGGCAATAAAAAGAAATAAAAGGTATTCAGTTAGGAAAGGAGGAACTCAAATTGTCTCTATTTGCAGAAGACATGATTGTGTACATAGAAGATCCCATCATCTCAGCCCAAAATCTCCTGAAACTGGTAAGCAACTTCAGCAAAGTCTCAGGATACAAAATCAGTGTGCAGAAATCACAAGCATTCCTATACAGCAATAACAGACTAAAAGAGAGCCAAATCAAGAACAAACTGCCATTCACAATTGCTACAAAGAGAAAATACCTAGGAATACAACTAACAAAGGATGTAAACAACCTCTTCAAGGAGAACAACAAATCACTGCTCAAGGAAATAAGAGAAGACACAAACAGATGGAAAACATTCCATGCTCATGGTTAGGAGGACTTAATACCATGAAATTGGCGACACTGCCCAAACTAATTTATATATTCAATGCTATCCCCATCAAGCTACCAATGAGCCTCTTCACAGAAATGGAAAAAACCACCTTAAACTTCATATGGAACCAAAAGAGAACCCACATACCCAAGACAATCCTAAGCAAAAAGAACAAAGCTGGAGGCATCATGCTACCTGACTTCAAACTATACTACAAGGCTACAGTAATCAAAACAGCATGGTACTGATACCAAAACAGAGATATAGACCAGTGGAACAGAACAGAGGCCTCAGAGGCAACTCCACACATCTACAGCCATCTGATCTTTGACAAACCTGACATAAACAAACAATAGGGAAAGGATTCCCTGTTTAATAAATGGTGTTGGGAAAACTGGCTAGCCATGTGCAGAAAGCAGAAACTGGACCCCTTCCTTACTCCTTACACTAAAATTAACTCCAGATGGATTAAAGACTTAAACATAAGACCAAACATCATAAAAACCCTAGAAGAAAGCCTAGGCAAAACCATTTAGGACATAGGCATAGGAAACGACTTTATGACTAAAACAGCAAAAGCATTGGCAACAAAAGCCAAAATAGACAAATGGGATCTAATTAAACTCCAGAGCTTCTGTACAGCAGAAGAAACAATCATTAGAGTAAACTGGCAACCAACAGAATGGGAAAAAATTTTTGTAATCTACCCATTTGACAAAGGGCTAATAACCAGAATCTACAAAGAACTAAAACAGATTTACAAGAAAAAAACAAGCCCATTCAAAAGTGGACGAAGGACATGAACAGACATTTTTCAAAAGACAACATTTACGAGGCCAACAAATATATGAAAAAATGCTCATCATCACTGGTCATTAGAGAAATGCAAATCAAAACCACATTGAGATACCATCTTATACCAGTTAGAATGGCGATCATTAAAAAAATCTGGAGACAACAGATGCTGGAGAGGATGTGGAGAAACAGGAACACTTTTACACTCTTGGTGGGAGTGTAAATTAGTTCAATTATTGTGGAGGACAGTGTGGAGATTCCTCAAGGACCTAGGAATAGAAATTCCATTTGACACAGCAATCCCATTACTGGGTATATATCCAAAGGATTATTAAGTCATTCTATTATAAAGACACATGCACACGTATGTTCACTGCAGCATCATTTACAATAGCAAAGACCTGGAACCAACCCAAATGCCCATTGATGATAGACTGGACAAGGAAAATGTGGCACATATACACCATGGAATACTATACAGCCATAAAGAAGGATGGGTTCATGTCCTTTGTAGGGATATGGATGAATCTGGAAACCATCATTCTCAGCAAACTGACACAGGAACAGAAAATCAAACACCACATGTTCTCACTGATAGGCTGGTGTTGAACAATGAGAACACCTGAACACAGGGAGGGGAGCATGACACACTGGGTTCTGTTGCGGGGGAATAGGAGAGGGACAGTGGGGGGTAGGCGGATTGGGGAGAGATAACATGGGGAGAAATGCCAGATATAGGCGACGGGGAGATGGAGGCAGCAAACCACATTGCCATGTATGTACCTATGCAACAATCCTGCATGTTCTTGACATATACCCCAGAACCTAAAGTGTAATCATACACACACACACACACACACACACACACACACACACGCAAGTACATGGAAATTAAACAACTGTTCCTGAATGATCATTGGTTCAACCAAGAAATCAAGAATAAAATTAAAAAATTATTTTAACTGAACAATAATAGTGACACAACCTATCAAAACCTCTGGGATATAGCAAAGGCAGTGTAAGAGGAAAGTTCATAGCCTTAAATGACTACATCAACATGTCTAAAAGAGTACAAATAAACAATCTAAGGTCACACCTCAAATAACTAGAGAAACAAGAACAAACCAAACCCAAACCCAGCAGAAGAAAAGAAATAACAAAGATCAGAGCATAACCAAATGAAATTGAGATTAAAAAAGCAATACAAAAGATAAATGAAACAAAAACCTAATTCTTTGAAAAGATAAAATTAATAGAGCATTAGTGAAGTTGGCCAGGAAGGGAGAAGATCCAAATAAGCTCAATTAGAAATTGAATGGGAAATATTACAACTGACACCATAGAAATACAAAAGATCATTCAAAGCTACTGTGAACACCTTTATGCACATAAATTAGAAAACCTAGAGGACATGGATAAATTTCTGAAAATATACAACCCTCCTAGATTAACCCAGAAGAAATAGAAACTCCGAACAGACCAATAACAAGCAGTGAGAATGAAAGGGCAATAAAAAAAAATTACCAACAACAAAAGACCAGGACTAGACAGATTCACAGCCACATTCTGTCAGACATTCAAAGAAGAATTGGTACAGATCCTATTGACACTATTCCACAAGATAGAAAAGGAGTGAATCCTTCCTAAATCATTCTGTGAAGCCAGTATCACACCTTAATACTAAAATGAGGAAAGGATGTAACAAAAAAAGGAAACTACAGACCAATATCCCTGATGAACATAGATGCAAAAATCTTTGACAAAATATTACCTAACCAAATCCCACAGGACATCAAAAAGATAAGCCACCATGACCAAATGGGTTTCATACCAGGGATGAAGAGATAATTTAACATACACAAGTCAATAAATGTGATACACCACATAAACAGAATTAAAAACAAAAATCACACATTCATCTCAAAAGATGTGGAAAAAGCATTTGACAAAATCTAGGATCTCTTTATGATTAAAACCCTTAGCAAAATCAACATAGAAGAAACATACCTGAACATAATAAAAGTCATCTATGACAAACCCACAGCAAACATTATACTGAATGGAGAAAAGTTGAAAGCATTCCCCCCGAGAAATAGATCTAGACAAAGATGCCCACTCTCACTACTTCTATTCAACATAGTACTGTAAGTTCTAGACAGAGCAATCAGACAAGAGAAGGAAATAAAGGGTATCCTTCCTTTGGGTATCCTTTTACTTCCTCAGTAAAGAGGAAGTCAAACTGTTGCTTTTCACTGATGATATGACCATATACCTAGAAAACCCTAAAGACTCCTCCAAAGAGCACCTGGAATTGATAATGAATTCAGCAAAGTTTCGGGATACAAAATTAATGTATACATGAATCAGTAGCTCTGGTATACACCTGGTCTCAACAGTGACCAGGCTGAGAGTCAAATCAAGAACTCAACCCCTTTTACAATAGCTTCAAAATAAAATAAAATAAAAATACTTAGAAATATACCTAACACCAAAGTTAAAAGGCCTCTACAAGGAAAACAACAAAACACTGCTGAAAGTAATCACAGACAACACAAACAAATGAAAACAAATCCTATGATCATGTATGAGCAGAATCAATATTGTGAAAATGACCATCTTCACAGAACTAGAAAACCCAATCCTAAAATTCATATGTAATCAAAAAAGAGCCCGCATAGCCAAAGCAAGACTAAGCAAAAAGAACAAATCTGGAGGCATCACATTACGTGACTTCAAACTATATTATAAGGCCATAGTCACCAAAACAGCATGGCATTGGTATAAAAATAGGCACATAAACCAAAAACAGAATAGAAAACACAGAAATAAAGCCAAATAGTTACAGCCAACTAACCTTCAACAAAGCATACAAAAACATACATTGGGGAAAGACACCCTATTCAACAAATGGTCCTGGGATAATTGGCACCATTATCTTCATGTAGAAGAATAAAACTGGATCTTCATCTCTCACCTTATATAAAAATCAACTCAAGATGGATCAAAGACTAAAATCTAAGACCTGAAACCATAAAAATTCTAGAAGGTAACATTAGAAAAACCCTTCTAGACATTGCTTTAGGCAAAGACTTCATGACCAAGAACACAAAAGTAAATGCAACAAAAACAAAGATAAATAAAAATGGGACTTAAATGAATGAACTTCCGCACAGCAAAAGAAACCATCAGCAAACAACCCACAGAGTGGACAAAATCTTTGCAATTTATACATCTGACAAAGGACTAATATCCAGAATCTACAAAGAACTCAAAAAAATCAGCAAGAAAAAACCAATCCCATCAAAAAGTAGACAAAGGACATGAACAGAAAATTCTCAAAAGAAGTTATACAAATGGCCAACAAGCATATGAAAAAATGCTCAACATCACTAATGATCAGGAAAATGCAAATCAAAACCACAATGTGATACCACTTTACTACTGCAAGAGTGGACATAATCAAAAAATCAAAAACTAATAGATGTTAGCATGGATGTGGTGAAAAGGGAACACTTTTACACTGCTGGTGGGACATAAACTAGTACAACCACTATGGAAAACAGTGTGGAGATTCCTTAACGAACTAAAAGTAGAACTACCATTTGATCCAGCAATTCCTCTACTGGGTATCTACCCAGAGGAAGAGGAGTCATTATATGAAAAAGATACTTGCCCACGCATGTTTATAGCAGCACAATTTGCAATTGTAAAAACATGGAACCAGCCAAAATGCCCATCAGTCAACGAGTGGATTAAAAAAATTGTGGTATTTATGTACCATGGCATACTGCTCAGCCATAAAATGGAAAGAAATAATAGCATTCCTGGCAACCTGAATTGAAGTGGAGACAATTATTCTAAGTGAAGTAACTCAGGAATGGAAAAACAAATATCATATGTTCTCACTCATAAATGGTAGCTAAGCTATAAGGATGCAAAAACATAAGAATGATACACTGAACTTTGGGCACTCAAGGAGAGGGTGGCAGAGGTGAGGGATAAACGACAATACATTAGGTACAGTATACACTGCTTGGGTGATGGGTGCACCAAAATCTCAGAAATCACAACTAAAGAACTTATTCATGTAACCAAATACCACCTGTTCCCCCAAACCCTGTAGAAAATTTTAAAAAGCCATTGGAAAATAAAACAGTTTAGTGGATAAAGAAAATGTAAATATACACAATGGAATATCATTCAGCCATAAAAATAAAAAATCTTGACATTTGCAACAACATGGATAAACCTAGGGATATTATGCTAAATGGAAGAAACCAGGCACAGAAAGACAAATACGACATGATCTCACTCATATGTGAAATCTAAAAACATTGATCTCATAGAAGTAGAGAAGAGAATAGTAGTTACCAGAGGCTTGAGGGTACTGGGTGATTAGGAGAGACAGGTCGACAGGTTCAAAGTTATAGTTAGGAAGAATAAGTTCTGGCATTTTAGCGCACAGTAGAGTGACTTTGATTAACACTATTGTATATTTCTTTATTATTATGCTTTAAGTTCTGTGGTACATGTGCAGAACATGCAGGTTTGTTACATAGGAATAGGCATGCCATGGTGGTTTGCTGCACCCATCAACCTGTCATCCACATTAGGTATTTTTCCTAAAGCTATCCCTCTCCTAGCCCTCCACCTTCTGACAGGCCCCAGTGTGTGCCCTGTGTCCATGTGTTCTCATTGTTCAACTACCTCTTATGAGAATGTGTGGTGTTTGGTTTTCTGTTCTTGTATTAGTTTGCTGAGATTGATGGTTTCCAGATTCATCCATGCCCCTGCAAAGGACATGAACTCATCCTTTTTCATGGCTGCATAGTATTCCATGGTGTATATGTGCCACATTTTGCGGCCAACAAACACATGAAAAAAAGCCCATCATCACTGGTCATTAGAGAAATGCAAATCAAAACCACATTGAGATACCATCTCATGCCAGTTAGAATGGCAATCATTAAAAAGTCAGGAAACAACAGATGCTGGAGAGGATGTGAAGAAATAGGAACACTTTTATATTGTTAGTGATTCTTCAACCATTGTGGAAGACAGTGTGGTGATTCTTCAAAGACCTAGAACTAGAAACACCATTTGACCCAGCAATCCCATTACTGGGTATATACCCAAAGGATTATAAATCATTATACTATAAAGACACATGCACACATATGTTTATTGCATCACTGTTCACAATAGCAAAGACTTGGAACCAACCCAAAATGCCCATCAATGATAGACTGGATGAAGAAAATGTGGCACATATACACTATTGCATATTTCAAAATTTCTTAAGAAATGATAAATATATGAGTGATGGGTATGCCAAATATATTGATTTGATCATTATACAATGTATATACATGTCAAAATATCACACAGTACTCCAGAAATATATACAATATTATTTGTTAATTTAAAACCAAATTTAAAAAACAAAATGAACACAGTGGTTCATACCTATAATCCCAGCACTTTGGGAGGCCAAGGTGGGCAGATCACTTGAAGTCAGGAGTTTGAAACCAGCCTGGCCAACATGGTGAAACCCCATCTCTACTAGAAATACAAAACAAAACAAAAAAATAGCTGGGTGTGGTGGTGTGAGCTTGTAATCCCTGCTACTCAGAAGGCTGAGGCAGGAAAATTGCTTGAACCTGAGAGGCTGAGATTGCAGTGAACCGAGATTGCACCACTGCACTCCAGCCTGGGTGACAGGGTGCGTCTCTGTCTCAAAAAAAGGCCACTGAATTATATAGTTTAAAATGATAAATTTTGTCTCAACAAAAGAAAAAGAAACACAAATTAAAACTATGAATGGAACAAAAAAGGTAGGTTGGTTCTACTAAGCAAAGATTGAATTTTATCCCTATAGAGGTATTTTTAAAGGTTTTTTTTTTTTTTTTTTAATTTTATAGAGATAGGGTCTCATCATGTTGCCCAGGCTGATCTTAAACTCCTAGGCTCAAGCAGTCCTCTTGCTTTGGCCTCCCAAAGTACTGGGATTACAGACATGAGCCACCACGCCCCACCTAAAATATTTTTAAGATTAACATAAAACTTTAATATTTGAGAAAGAATCTGGATATTTTTAAGATAAATTGGACAAGGGGAATACTGGTAGGGAGGTCAGTTGCAAATGATTCCAGAGGTGTTGAGTTTTAATTAAGCCAGAAGGGGTAAAGAAAAGAGGATGGCATAAGATAGAATCTTCAAACAGAATGTATAACATTTCATGATTTGGTATAGGATTGAAAGGTTACAAGGGACTGGGAACGTAGTGCTCTAGAAATAGATGTCAGTGTTACCCAAATTGACTGATGCACCAGGAACAGGTTTGAGGGGGGGTCCTAATCCTTGAACATCTGCAGATCAGGGGAGGGTGTAGACAACGGATTAGCAGTATGATTGCAACATCTGGGCAAAGGCTGAACTTTTAGAGCACTAAGAATTATTGCTTCCTTTGACCAGCCCCAAGGAAAGTGGGTCCATTCAGCCCATGAGTGTCTTCATTTTCCAGAAAAGTAATCATAATTTTGACAGAATAGACAATAATCTCGGAAGCTCTAAGGCTCTAAGGCTGATCCCTGAGTGTGGCTGTAGGCATAAGAAGAGTGGGAAAAGAATGCTGCCTTCTCAATATATAAAAATATAGTACAGTAGGGAGAATGGAAATGGAGGTTAGATGGACTCCATCTTAGTCCATTTCTGCTGCTATAACAAAACACCACAGATTGGGTCATTTATAAATAACAGAAATGTATTTGCTCACAGTTCTAGAGTCTAAGAAGCCCAAGATCAAGGTGCCAATAGGTTCACTGTCTGCTAAGGGCCTATTTCCTTCTTCCAAGACAGTACCTTGTTGCATCCTCACATGGCAGAAGGCAGATGGGCAAAAGGGATGAATGCTATGTCTTCACATGGCGGAAGAAATGGTAGGAAATAAACCCACTCCCTCAAGCCTGTGTGTAAGGGCCCTAATCCCATCCACAAAGGTGCGGCCCTTACGACTTAATCATCTCTTAAAGGCCCCTACTCTTTTTATTTTTTGTAGAGATAGGGTCTTCTTATGTTTCCCAGGTTGGTCTCAGAATCCTAGGCTCAAGCAATCTTCCCACCTCAGCCTCCCAAAGTATTGAGATTACAAGCATAAGCCACTGTACACAGCCAGGCCCCAACTCTTAATGCTACTTCCTTGACAACTACATTTTAATATATGAATTTTGAGGGACACAGTCAGACCAGTGCAGCTCTCATGCTTCTGCTTTCTTTATAGTGGCACACAACTGTAAAGAAAACAGGCACACAACTACAACAGGTGTGCATGACAGCCAACAAAAGCAAGCCAGCAAATCTACCAACCTCCACACTTCTCCCAAGGAAAATGGCAGCTAAGTCCTCTGGCTGATCCAGGAAAGGACAACAACTAAATGCAAGGTCTTTACTTCAGAAACCAACATCAACACCAGACTCAATAAACCTCTAGAAGATCAAATCCTTTTGTGGTTCACAACTACTATAATAGCAGTCAACTTTTCTCCCTGTAACAGGCTTGTCTCCTTCCAATTCATTTTCCAAAATGTAAGCACATAGATATATTTTAAGTGAATGTTGATATTTTATTTTATTTACTTAACTCCTTTAATAACTTCTCAGTATAAAGTCCAGATTCTAATGTGGCTTGTGGGGCAGTGAGCGATCTAGTATTGACCTACCTTTCCAACCTCTATTTTTAGACTACTCTCTCTTCTGAAAATTTGCACTTCAGAGAGTGACCTAAACAGCTTGGAAAGGTAGGCTGGTGCTAGATTGCTTAGTTCTCCAAAAGCTCTGTTAGATTGCCTCCTCCTTGATTACAAAAGTCCAATGCCTTGATCCTATGACCCACTTCCACTCCTAAATATCTACTCAAAATATACTGTTGTTCACCAAAGTAATCTACAAGGATGCTCACAGCAACACTACATGTAATAGTCCCAAATGGGAAACAATCCAGATCTCTCACAATAACATATATAAATGTGGTATCTTCTTAAAAGGGAATACCATACAGCTGTAAAATAAAAGTAGCCACAGCTATATGAAATCATATGAATGAATCTCACAAACTTAGCATTGTTGGGGGAAAGGCAGGTACAGAGGAGCTCACAGTATATTACTCCAAGTACATAAAGTACAAAGATAGTCAAAACTAAACTATGCTATTGCAAATCAGGACAAGGTTACCCTTGCAGAGAAGGAGGGTGGGTCACAAGGGAGCTTCTGGGAAGCTTATAACTCTGCTTTTTGATCTGTACAGTTATATGGGTGTTTGCGGTGTAAAAATTTGTCAAGCTTCACTGTTAAAGTTTATGCACTTTTCTGTCAAGTCATATCATGATAGTTTACACTTTAAAAAATTCTCTGCCTTCTTACTCGGCATCTCACTTTTGCCTACCTAATGCTTGCTCTTACAACTTTCAATATCGTGTCTTCCAGAAGCTCTTTTCTAAACTCTTATTTTAGTTCATCATGCTGTGTGTTCAAAGTCTCCCGTTGTTCTCCTATCTTAACAACTCTTCACATTTAATTACAAATAGTTGTTGAATCAAGTTTTGCAAATTGGCTTTATATATCTTTTCAGGCACATTGTGAAAGTGCACAAATTTTAATAGAGGGCATGTGAAGGGAATAAGATTTAATAATACTCCCCAAGGGTAGACTATCAGCCCTGATGCAATGCAAAAGATAGAAAGGTGAACTAGTTATCTATTGCTGTGTAACAAATTACTACAAATTTAGCAGCTTTAAACAGCACACATTTATCATCTCACAGTTTCTGTGTTTCATGAATCCAGGCACAGATTATCAGGGTCCTTTGTTTTGGGGTCTCTCAAGGCTGCAATTAAGGTATCACTAGGGCTACATTTCTTTTAGGAATCTCAGGATCTTAGGCTCACACGGTCATGGTTGCTGGTCTACTTTGCCATAGCGTTTCTTGCCACTGTATGACTGACATTCCTGCTTTCTTGCTTGCTGTCAACTGAGGGCCATTCTCTGCTCTTAGAGTTTGCTCATATTCCTTCTCACAGGCCCTCTCACAGGCTTCTCAACATGGTAGGTTCTTCAAGGCCAGCAAGGGAGTGTCTGTTGCTGTAGTCTGCTAAAAGGCACTCATGTAACAGAATTATGAAAATGACATCCTATCATCTCTGCCCTGTAAGTTAACCTAATCCAGGGAGTAATATCTCATCACCTTTTTCACATTCTATTGGCTAGAATAAGACATACGAGAAGCAAGTCCAAGGCTCTGCCCACATTCACAGGGAGTATGTTATACAAGTGCATAACCTATTTGGGGTTCTCTTAGAATTCTGCCTACTACAAAAGAGTAAGAAAATCCCACAACATAGACATGGGAGCCAACCTTCAAGAAGGCACCCAATGATCATACCTTTGTATAATCCCCTCTCACACTGTATCATGGTTGGTTTATGTGACCAATAAAGTATGGCAGAAGTAATGGCATGTGACTTCTGAGGCTAGATCATAAAAGACAACGCAATGTTCACCTATTTGTCACTAGTTCCCAGGAAAGCTAGTTACCACGCCATGAGGACTTTTAAACAGCCCTTTGGAGCAGCCCGTGTGGCAAGGAACTCAGACCCACTACCAATGCCAACAAGGTTGCCAGATAAAAAACAGAATGCCAGTTAAATTTGAATTTCAGACAAACAATGAATAATAGTTTAGTGTTAAGTATGTCTCAAATATTGCATGGGACATACTTACATTACAAATTTTTTCACTGTCTATCTGAAATGCAAATTTAACCGGGCATCCTGAGTTTTATTTTTGTGTATGTTTCCCATAATTTGGTAACTCTAACTGCCAGGAGCCATGAGAGTGGCCCAGCTTCCTCAAGCCCTGCTTTAGTCAAATCATCTGACCTGCAATGGCAGGTGACATTTTAATTGCAACTTTAGGAAAGACCCTAAATCATAGCCTCCTATGTAAGCTGCTCCCAAATTCCTTCCCCCAGAAAATGAAATAATACATACTTATTATTTAAGGCCACTTGTTTAGGAGTAATTTGTTACACAGTAAGAGAGAATGTATACAATATGTAACTGTCTACTCATTATCTTGGCCAGCCAGCTTGTCTTTTGTATGAGATACAATCATCAAGAACAGTTCCACCATTTAAGGAGCAAACTCCATTCTCCAGTTGAAGAGGTAAGAAGATAGCTCAGAAATGACATTGAGTTCATCATTTATTAATGAAATGCCTCAGTATCTATTTAATTGAATTAAATCTGTCAAATAGGACTTCTCATTAGCAAAGTCAGAAGGGATTTTTTGTTGTTCTTACTTACTGAAGCTGGCAACAGCAGCTTCAACATAACAAAGCCTGACAGGTTGATTCAGCCTAAAAATGCTGATGACAGGCAAGTGATGTCTCTTGTAAACAGAAGGTCCTACAGTCCCTCAAGCAAAGATGAAAATGGCAAATGCACATTACACAACTGAGAGATCGGGCAGTGTCCACTCTGCCGCTGGAGAAATGAAAAGACGTTTAAAAATGATTTACACATTATTAAACATGTAGCTGGAGAGAAGAGAGGAAAAATGGGTAACCAAAGGATCTTAGGAATAATGGTTCTTAAATAGGGGCTATATCTCCCCCTTCCCCCAGGGAACACTTAGCAATGGATAGAAACATTTTTGGTTGTCACCACTAGGGGCAGGTACTACTGGCAGCTATTGGGTTGACAACAGGGATGCTGCTAAACACCCTACGCTGCTCCCAGATCAAATAATTATCAATGCCAAGGTTGAGAAACCCTGCTTAAGAGAGATACAAACCCACTATTTGTCATACTGACAAAACAGATTGCTGTAATTCTCTGGTATTCAGGAAATTTCTACCTGGAAAACATTTAGTTCATTGATCTATTCTATACTCTTTGATTTATTCATTCTATATTCATATATTCATACATTTATTTGCTCATTAAACAAAATTTTATTGAGTGCTTCACAGTGCCAGGTGTTTTGGGAAAAACTAACATGTAAAAGAAATCCACTGAGCTAATAAATAAATTAGTAAGCTCCTGGAAGTGATATGGGGGATGAATCAAATGTGTTCTTCCTTCAAAAAAATACAAAATTTAGAGATAATAGTAAAGTGAAGCAAAATCCTACTGACTTAATGAAGCTTTGTATTAATATAATGCAAATAATGGGTAGCTTTCTTAAGGCAAACATTTGAAGAGCAGTTGTCACTGTAGGCTAATTGAAGAATACATCATTAGGCCAATGTATAAAACTACCTGGACATGTGTTTTCACTAATTCATCTTTATCTTCTTTGTAAAAATTTTCTACAAGTCCACGAGTACATGTTCAGGATGTACAGGTTTGTTACATAGGTAAACATGCACCATGGTGGTTTGCTGCATATATCATCCCATCACTTAGGTATCAAGCCCAGCATTCATTAGCTGCTTTTCCTAATGTTCTCCCTCCCCCAACCCTCCCCCAACCAGGCCCTAGTGTGTGTTGTGCCCCAAACCCATGTGTCCATATGTTCTGTCATTCAGCTCCCACTTACAAGTGAGAAATGCAGTGTTCAGATATTTGTTCCTGCATTAGTTTGCTAAGGATAATGGCTTCCAACTCCACCCATATACCTGCAAAGGACATGATCTCATTCCTTTTATGGCTGCATAGTATACCACATTTTCTTTATCCCGTCTATCATAGATGGGCATTTGGGTTGATGCCATGTCTTTGCTGTTGAGAATAGTGCTGCAATGAACATACATGTGCATGTATCTTTATAATACAATGATATATATTCCTTTGGGTATATGCCCAGTAATGGGATTGCTGGATCTAATGGTATTTTTGCCTCTAGGTCTTTGAAGAATCACCATACTGTCTTCTATACTGGTTGAAGTAATTTACACTCCCACCAACAGTATAAACGCGATCCTTTTTCTCCACAACCTTGTCAGCATCTGTTTTTTGACTTTTTAATTATAGCCATTCTGACTGGTGTGAGATTGTATCTCATTGTGGTTTTGATTGTTCATTTCTCTAATGATCAATGACATTGGGATTTTATTAATATGTTTATTGGCCACATGTATGTCTTCTTTTGAGAAGTGTCTATTCATATCTTTTGTCCACTTTTTAATGGTTTATTGAAAATTTAAGTTCTTTGTAGACTCTGGATATTAGACCTTGTCAGATGAAGAGATTGCAAAAATTTTCTCCCACTCTATAGGTTGTCTGTTTACTCTTGATAGTTTCTTTTGCTGTGCAGAAGCTCTTGGGCATTTTCATCATGAAACCTTTGCCTGTGCCTATGTCCTGAATGGTGTTGCCTAGATTTTTCTTCCAGTGGTTTTACAGTTTTGGATTTTACATTTGAATATTTAATCCATCTTAATTTTTGTATATGTTGCAAGGAAGGAGTACAGTTTCAATTTTCTGCATATGGTTAGCCAGCACTACCAGCACCATTTACTTAATAGGGAGTCCTTTCCCTATTGCTGGTTTTTGTCAGATTTGTCGAAGACCAGATGGTTGTAGGTGTGCAGTCTTATTTCTGAGTTCTCTATTCTGTTCCATTTGTCTATATGTCTGTTCTTGGTTACTGTAGGCTTGTATAGTTTGAAGTCAGGTAGTGTGATGCCTCCAGATTTGTTCTTGGCTAGTTGGACTCTTTTTTGTTGTTGTTGTTCCATACTAATTCTAGAATAGTTTTTTCTAATTCTGTGAAGAATGTCAGTGGTAGGTTAATGGGAATTGCATTGAATCTATGAATTACTTTGGGCAGTATGATTCTTTTCATGACATTGATTTTTCCTATCCATGAGCATGGAATGTTTCTCCATGTGTTTGTGTCCTATTTCTTTGAGCAGTGGTTTGTAGTTCTCCTTTAGGAGGTCCTTCACTTCCCTTGTTAGTTGTATTCCTGGGTATTTTATTCTTTTTGTAGCAATGTAAATGGGCATTCATTCATGATTTTGCTCTCTGCTTGACTGTTGTTGGTGTATAAGACTGCTAGCAATTTTGCATTGATTTTACATCCTGAGACTTTGCTGAAGTTTCTTATCAGCTTAAGAAGCTTTTGGTTTGGGACAATGGGGTTTTCTAAATATAAAATCATGTTATCTGCAAATAAAGATAATTTGACTTCTTCTCTTCCTATTAGAATATTATTTCTTTCTTTCTCTTGCCTGATTGCCCTGGCCAGAAGATCTACTACTATGTTGAATAGGAGTGGTGAGAGAGGACATCCTTGTCTTGTGCCATTTCTCAAGGGGAATGCTTCCAGCTTTTGCACATTCAGTATAATACTGGCTGTGGGTTTGTCATATACATCTCTTATTATTTTGAGGTATCTTCCTTCAATACCAAGTTTAAGAGTTTTTAACATGAAGGGATGTCAAATTTTATTGAAGGCCTTTTATGCATCTATTGAGATAGTTGTGTGGTTTTTCGTGTTAGTTCTGTTTATGTGATTAATCATATTTATTTGCATATGTTGAACCAACATTGCAGCCTAGGGATGAAGCCAACTAGATCATGGTGCATAAACTTTTTAACATGCTGCAGGATTCGATTTGCCAGTGTTTAACTGAGGATTTTTGCATGCATGTTCATCGAGGATATTAGCCTGAAGTTTTGTTGTTGTTGTATCTCTTCCAGGATTTGGTATCAGGATAACGCTGGCCTCATAGACTGAGTTAGGGAGAAGTCCCTCCTTTTCATTCTATTGGAATAGTTTCAGTAGAAATGGTACAAGATCTTCCTTGTACTCCTTGTAAAATTCAGCTGTAAATCCATCTGGTCCTGGGCTTTTTTTGCTTGGTAGGCTATTTATCACTGCCTCAATTTCAGAACTCATTCTCGGTCTATTCAGAGATTCAGTTTATTTCTGATTCAGTCTTATAAGGGTTATGTGTTCAGGAATTTATCTCTTTCTTCTATATTTTCTAGTTTATGTGCATAGAGGTATTTGTAGTATTCTCTGATGGTTATTTGTATTTCTGTGGGGTCACTGGTGATCTCTTCCTTATCATTTCTGATTGTGTTTGAGTCTTCTCTCTTTTCTCCCATATTAGCCTAGCTAGTGGTCGATCTGTTTTATTATTATTATGATTATTTTCAGAAAAACAGCTCCTGGATTGATTTTTTGAAGGGTTTAATGTTTCTATCTCCTTCAGTTCAGCTCTAATCTTGGTTATTCCTTGTCTTCTGCTAGCCCTGGGGTTGGTTTGTTCTTCATTCTCTAGTTCTTTTAGTCGAGATGTTAGGTTGTTAGCTTGAGATCTTTCTAGCTTTTTGATGTGAGCATTTCATGCTATAAATTTTCTTCTTAATACTCCTTTAGCTGTGTCCCAGAGATTCTGATATGTTGTCTCTTTGTTCTTTATTTGTTTCAAAGAACTTCTTGATTTCTGTATTAATTTCATTGTTTACCCGAGTCATTCAGGAGCAGGCTGTTGAATTTCCACATAGTTGTATTGCTTTGAGCAAATTTCTTAATCTTGAGTGTGTTGTGAACTGAGATCAAGACCATTTGATGTAGACCTGAGTTCAGATCCTGAATATCTTTGTTAATTTTCTGCCTTGATGATCTGTCTAATATTGTCAGTGGGGCATTAAGTCTCCCACTATTTTTGTGTGAGAGTCTAAGTCCCTGCAGGTTTTTAAGCACTTGCTTTATGAATTTGGGTGCTCCTGTATCAGGTGCATATATATTTAGGATAGTTAGTTCTTCTTGTTGAATTGAACCCTTTATCATTACGTAATGTCCTTCTTTTTTTTTTAATCTTTGTTCGTTTAAAGTATGTTTTTTAAGAAACTAGGACTTCAGCCCCTACTTTTTTTGTTTTTCATTTGCTGGGTAAATTTTCCTCCATCCCTTTATTTTGAGCCTATGTGTGTCTTTGCATATGAGATGGGTCTCTTGAAGACAGCATACTGATGGGTCTTGCCTCTTTATCTAGCTTGCCATTTTGTGTCTTTTAATTGGGGCATTTAGCCCATTTAAAGTTAATATTGTTATATGTGAATTTAATTCTGTCATCACGATGTTAGCTGGTTATTTTGAAGACTTGCTTCATAGTGTCACTGGTCTGTGTACTTCAGTGTGTTTTTGTAGTTACTGATAATGGTTTTTCCTTTACATATTTAAAGCTTCCTTCAGAAGCTCTTCAGGGCAAGCCTGGTGATGATAAATTCCCTAAGCATTCACTTGAAAAGAATCTTATTTCTCCTTTGCTTATTAAGCTTAGTTTGGCCATATATGAAATTTTCTGGGTTGATAATACTTTTCTTTAAGAATGTTGAATATTGGCTCCCAATATCTTCTGTCTTGTAGGATTTCTGCTGTTAGTCTGATGGGTTTTCCTTTGTAGGTGACCTAGCCTTTCTCTCTGGCTGCCCTTAACATTTTTTCTTTCATTTCAACCATGGAGAATCTGATGATTATGTTTCTTGGGATTGATCTTCTCATGAAGTATCTTAGTGGGGTTCTCTGCAGTTCCTGAATTTGACTGTTGCCTGTCTTGCTAAGTTGGGTAGATTCTCCTACATGATATCCTGAAGCATGTTTTCCAACTTGGTTCTATTCTCCCTGTCTCTCCCAGGTACCCCATCAGTTACAGGTTCAGTCTCTTTACATAATCCCACATTTCTACAAGGTTCTGTTCATTCCTTTTCGTTCTTTTATCTCTATTCTTATCTGCCTGTCTTATTTCAGACAGAGGGTCTTCAGGCTAAGATTCTTTCCTCTGCTTGGTCTATTCTGCCATTGATACTTGTGATTGCATTCTGAAGCTCTCATGATATATTTTTCAGCTCCATCAGGTCAGTTATGTTCTTCTCTCAACTGGCTATTCTGGCTATCAGCTCCTGTACTATTTTATCATAATTCTTAGTTTTTTTGCATTGGGTTACAACATGCTCCTTTAATTCAGCATAGTGTGTTATTACCCACCTTCTGAAGCCTGCTTCTGTCAATTCAGCCATCTCAGCCTCAACCCAATTCTGTGCCATTGCTGGAGAGGTGCTGCAGTAATTTGGAGTAGAAGGTACATTCTGGCTTTTTGAGTATTCAGTGTTTTTATGTTGATTCTTTCTCATCTTTGAGGGGTTATCTACCTTCAATCTTTGAGGTCACTGACCTTTGAATGAGGTTTTTGTGAGGTCTTTTTGTTGATGCTGTTGTTTTCTGTTTCTCTTTTAACAGGCCATTCTACCGTAGAGCTGCTGCAGTTTGTTGGGGTCTGCTCTAGACTTCAGTTGCCTCAGTTTCTCCTGTATCTGGAGGTATCACCAGTGAAGGCTGCAAAAGAGCAAAGATGGCAGCCAATTCCTTCCTCTAGCTTCATCCCACGGAGATACTGACTTGTTGCTGGACCCCACACACCTGTAGGAAGTGGCCAGAGACACCCGTTGGGAGGTCTCAGTCAGTCAGGAGGAATGGGATCAGGGACCTCGCCAAAGAGGCAGTCTGGCTGCCTTTTGTTAGAGCAGGTGTGCTGTGTTGGGGGCGGGGGGGGCTTCCTTGTCCAGACCACCTGTATTCTCCAAAGTTGGCAGGCTGGAACAGTTGAGTTGACTGAACTGCAGAGATGGTGGCCGCTTTCTCCCTGGGAGCTCCATCCCAGGGACATATCAAAGTTTTATCTATAGAACCCCAGCTGGACAGTTAGAATGGTGACCATCAAAAAATCAGGAAATAACAGATGCTGGAGAAGCTGTGGAGAAATAGGAATGCTTTTACACTGTTGGTTGGAGTGTGAATTAGTTCAACCATTGTGGAAGACAGTGTGGCGATTCCTCAAGAATCTAGAACTAGAAATACCATTTGACCCAGCAATCCCATTACTGGCTATATATCTAAGGGATTATAAATCATTCCATTACTGGATATATACCCAAAGGATTATAAATCGTTTTATTATAAAGACACATGCACACGGATGTTTACTGTGGCACTGTTCACATTAGCAAAGACTTAGAACCAACCCAAATGCCCATCAATGATAGATTGGATAAGGAAATGTGACACATATACACCATGGAATACTATGCAGCCATATAAAAGGATGAGTTCATGTCCTTTGCAGGGACATGGATGAAACTGGAAACCATCATTCCCAGCAAACAAACACAAAACCATTCACTGCATATTCTCAGAGGTGGGAGTTGAACAATGAGAACAGATGGACACAGGGAGGGGAATATCAAACACTGGGCTCTGTCAGGGGGTGGGGGCCTAGGGGAAGGACAGCATTAGAAGAAATATCTAATGTAGATGACTGGGTGACAGATGCAGCAAACCACCATGGCACATGTATATCTATGTAACAAACCTGCACGTTCTGCACATGTACCCCAGAATTTAAATTTAAAAAAAAAAAAAGAATCCTGGAAGGAATGGCTGAAGTCCCCACAGGGAGGTCCTGCCCAGTGAGGAGGAATGGATTGGGGTCCTACTTAAAGAAGCAGTCTGGCCATGATCTGGCAAGGCAGCTGTGCTACACTGTGGAGGACCCTTCCTTATCTAGACTGTCTGTATTGTCCATAGCCAGCAGGCTGGAGTGGCTGAGTCAACTGAGTTGCAGAGATGGCAGTCGCCCCTCCCCCCAGTAGCTTGAACCCATCTCAGGCAGATTCCAACCAGCCAGTAGGTCTTAATTTGTGAGGTGCCATGGAAGTGGGGCAGGCAGAATGTCGCTGCCTGGCTCCCTGGATTCAGCCCCCTCTCTAGAGATATGCATGAATGGATGTCCTGCCTTGCTGTGGATCCAAGGGCCAGAGTATATAAAACTCCTGGGTCTCTGTGTGTGCCTGAACTGTTGCTCTGCCAAGACTCCACATAGCTCTGTGTATCAGACCCAATGCCCTGGTGGCATGGGCTCAGGAGGGGATCTACTGATCCAAGGGTTTCAAAGATTCATGGGACAAGCATGGTTTCCCAGGCAGAGTCACACAATCACTCACTGCTTCCCTTGGCTGGGCATGAGAGATCCTTTGGCTCCGTGCTGCTCCTGGGTGAGTCATGGCCACACCCCTTCCCCACCCCTCACCCCACCTGCTTTTCTTCATTTTTCACGGGTCTAGCTGTTTGCCCGGTCAGTCCCAATGCAAGAACCTGGATATCTTAGTTGAAGGTGCTGAATTCATTTGTCCCTTTTCATTCCTCTCCATGAGTGCCACAGACCGCAGCTGGTTCTAATCAGCCATCTTGGATCCCAACCTATTTTTAATTTGGTACAGCATATAGTTATTTATAAGGAGATATTTAAAAAGTGTTTGTGAACAATAGCAATTAAGTAAAAGCTAAAACTTTAGTGATAACTGAAAAGCTAGCTCTAGGATGTGTGCATGCCTTGCACAATAATGCAGCTAAAAAGAAAGCCTGAACAAACATTTCAAGTCAGCAATGGCAGAGGTCTGTGAGAGCTCTGAACATACCTCTTGTGAATAGTAATGTTTCATAATATTACTAAGGGAATCGGAAAATGGGAGGATCTAGGAGACTTAGAATAGGTTTCAAAGGCAAGCAAGGCAAAGTTATAGTCATAAAGTAGTCTGGCTGACATGCAGGATGCTGGGAGAAAAAGGAGAGAGAAATACAGGTACAGAGGCCATGGCTGCATTTAGAGGATGCTCAATGCTCAATGAGATTCTCACATCTAAACAAAGACATGGGCGGGGGAGGAATACTAAATATAAAGATTCAGTATTCCTTTAATAAAACTATTTTTAGCAGAATGATATTGCTTGGCTCTTGTAAGCAGTAAGAGTGGGATTCTAGTGAGAGATACCTGAAGCAAGAGGTACATATAACCAGGGTACTCTATATGTGTCTACTTTCTTCTTTACTGGTACATTCTCCATGAAGTAAAACCATCTTTGTTCACAACCTCACATCTCTACACCCAATGAGGTTCCCTCTCATAAAGGTCCTGGGAAACAGTCTAATTTGTCTGGCCTGATTCACAGATCCATCAGGTGAACCAGATACAAGGATGTGTGAGGTTCTATATTTTACAGGACCCACCCAAATCATACAATTAGACTGAGAAAGTAGCAATTGCCCAAAAGAAGGAGGGCAAATAAAGATCCAACAAAATAATAAATGTCTACTACTTAAATGTCCAAAGACAGCATACTAGACAAATTAGGGTATAAAAAAATATTTATTAAAATGTTAAATTATTGTTTTATAAATTTAATGAGATCCCAATAAGTGCCAATCATTTCTGTCTAGAACCAGTCATTCTAATTGTAAAGCTAAATGAGAAAATTTGCAAGAATAGCTAGGTAAAAGCCTGAAGAATAACAAAAGCAATGAAGAATGACAAGTGCTACTAGATATTAAAACATATTTATAATGTCAAAATAATTTAAAAAATGGAGCTGATACACAACCAGAAATGCCAATGCAACTGAGTAGTCCAGAAATATAAAATAGAAATCCACGAGGATTTAGCGTATGATGGAAGGAGGCATTTCAAACCTATTTGCTAAAGTTGAGCTTTTTAAGCAATGGCATAGGGACAATTGAGTAGCCTTCTGGAAAAAGACAAAGTTGGCTCCATACTTCACAATGTACACCAAAATCAACTCCAAATGGATCAATTTTAAAGGTAAAACTTTGATAGACTAGACAGGGAAAATGTGGCACATATACACCATGGAATATTATGCAGCCATCAAAAACGATGAGTTTGTGTCCTTTGTAGGGACATGGATGAACCTGGAAACCATCATTCTCAGCAAACTGACAGAAGAGCAGAAGATCAAACACCGCACGTTCTCACTCATAGGCGGGTGTTGAACAATGAGAACACATGGACGCAGGGAGGGGAGCACTACACACTGGGGTCAGTTGGGGGGAAATAGGGGAGGGACGGTGGGGGGTGGGGAGTTGGGGAGAGATAGCAAGGGGAGAGATGCCAGATGTAGGTGATGGGGAGGAAGGCAGCAAATCAGACTGTCATGTGTGTACCTATGCGACAATCTTGCATGTTCTTCACATGTACCCCAAAACCTAAAATGCAATAAAATAAATAAATGGAAAAAAAAAACTTTGAAATCTTAAAAGTACTAAACAAAGGAAAGTAGACAAATTTCCTAGAAGTAGAAAAAACTTTCCTATGATTTATGGGAAGTATGTAACTCAAAGGAAAAGTATAAATGTTTTAATATTCATTGTCTTTCCTATCCTTTCACAGGTAACAAAGACTCAGATTCTGAAAGCCCTGGCCATGTCTCTTTACTGTCTGTAAACGATAACATTTCCTTTTGAGGCTCCCTTCTATTTCCACTCTGTTATTTCTATTTCTCTAGTCTATTTTTTTTTTGTTTGTACTTTGGTACTGTCATTCTGACTTTCCACTTCTCCTTCATTCTAGGGGATCCTTCCTTTGACTTGCCAGCTCCTATCTTCACTCCTCTATACTTGAAGACTTTCTTGCTGCTGATCATTTCCCTATCTGCCTTCCTCTGTCTTTCAATACAATTGATACTTGGCCAGGCATTGTGGGACAAAGGAACTCAGAAGAACTAGCTGAGTCAGAAGGTGTTGCAAAGACAGCCAGTACTCCTGGAGCTGCTGGGAAGCAGTAAAGAAAGGAGGATAGCTATTCAAGACTAGCTCAGCCAGCTAGACGAGGGTGCAAGCTATAGCCAAATCCTAAACTGTGGAAATCACTTTTTATAGCACAGTGGAGTCTCAGCTTGAGCTTATGCTGTGTCATCAAGGAGAATTGAGGCTGTCTGGTCCTGTCTGTGGGCTCAGTGCCAGAAATCTGTTTTGTTTGTTTGTTTGAGCATTTAAGGGTTCTCCTGAGACAGAACAATACAAAACAAAACAAAACAAAATACTGCACAACAAGCTTGATCCAGATATAGTGATCAGAGGATTGGAGCTATTTCAAGTATAACACTGAGTCAGTTATTTAGAGTTATCTCCCTACCCAGCATCGAAAATTGGACAAGTGTGTCTAAAACTTATGGAGGGTCCTTGGTCACATTCATAACAGCTCTGTAAGGCACTGGGGCATAAGAAGCTGCTATGCAGAGGATGACAGAGAAAAGGGAAATTCTTCACCAACTGCATACCAGGTCCTCAAGAAAGAACAGCAGTGCCCAGTGGACAGGTCATCAATACCTACAAACTCATGGGGACAAGTCAGAGCCTGAGCCCAGCAGGCCTGATGGGAATAAAAATTAATGATTTGTTTGTGAGAACATTTGATATGCCCTGATAGCTCTCAAAATCACTGTGGTGTAGGTGGGGGTGGGGAAAGTGGGTGATGAGAGCCCTGCAATGGCAGGAAAGGTAGAAATGAAGAAAAAAGAGGTTTCCTCTGAGAAACTACACATTATCAGCTTGGATGTGGTATTTTTTCAGAGTGCTTTTTGTTTAATCAGCAATGATTAAGCAAATAGTTCAGACTGATTTCGGTCTCTGATCCTAGGGAAAATGCCTACATGCTTCAAGTTGTCAAAAATATCTACTGGACGTTTGGCCAGGATAGTTGGGAGGGCTGCTGGGGAAAGAGCACTGGGCCAGTTCAAATCTTGGCTCTGTCAGGAACGAGCAATGAGACTTGGAACTTGTGCCTGAACCTCTCTGGGCCTCTGTTCATTCTTTGTTAATTAAAGAGGTTGTACTCTCAGTTATTTGTAAATAGCATTGCATGGACCACTCCAGTCTAGGGAGTGCCTGGGCTGAGAAAAGGGGGCTGTGCAGGCCGGCCGAGATGGCCCTAGGCCTCCAGCGCCCCCTCACCAAGAGCAACAGCATATGTGTTAGTTTCACATACTAGAGCTACTTAGTTGTTTTTATTTGAGGGAAAAACTTGACTGCTAAAATAAACTTGGACAGCCACTTAACCAAACTAAAATACTAATTCAAAGGAAATATCACAGTAGAGCTATGAGGACTAATGGATACCATTAGCAAGAGAGAGGAGTGCTTATCTTTTAGGTGTGCCATTCCGAACTTCATAAAGATTCTGGGCAAAATGGAACTCGCTAATGCAAGAAATGAAGACACGCCATCTGGGCCACGTTGGGTGGGCTTGTAAGGCAGTCGGGGTGTTGAAGCTAGAGGGATGGGTTGGAAGATAAAGTAGAAAGAGGGATCAAGGAAAGAGGACTACTGAGTACCCATGTGAAATCACCTCAGAGTAACAAGAGGGTGGGTGCCTAGAGGGGAACAGTGGGGTGACACTGGCCCCATCTACTGGTCTGCGCAGGCATTCCTACTTTACCACATGTAAGAATGGGTTATTTCTGAAGTGTTGCCAGGCATTGCTGGATCTAAAAGCAGGTTAAGAAAATAAAATCAATCATTACAATACTGAAATACTTAAAGGTTTATAAACTCAACTCCTAAAGATTCAAAAGCCTCTCTTAAATGAAGGTCTGCCGATAGTGTAAATTAGCTAATTTTTCACAGAAGTCTACCTATTAGGGCACCTGCTGAGAGTTATCTCTCAGTTGGCATTTACTTATCATCACTTCAGAAGCGCTTGAAAATAGTAAATTATTTTTCTAGACTGGGAAAGTAATGTTATTCTATCAGTTCAAATTTCTGAGATTACAATTCACATTACTCAATATTTTTAATTTTATCTGCTCCAAATAGATAAACGTTCAGTGTTGAAAACAGAATTCAGGGGATAATTACTGGATTTGCATAAAGTTGCAATTATAGTAATTTGATGATTTCAATTACTCTGGCTTTCTCTTTGACAAGGATGACTAAAACGCAGTAAAATTAGAACCAATAGGTCATATAAAGGTAGGATTGCTGGACAGCATTTTCTATGGAAATATGCACTCCTAAATATGACTCATTAGAATCAGTCACAAAATGTTGCCAAGCTGCCCTTCTAAAAAGGAGATTGGTACATCCTGTCTTACCCAATAACATTTATTCTACTCCTCCTGTCCCCAACAAAATGTTACATAGAAAACAAACAATATAATCAATCACTGCCCAGTATCATGATCTTTTAATGACCCCTTCACAAATGCTGGATTGAGCAAAGCAGTATGAATTCAAATCTTGGCTCCTTTGGAGACTCAGGATAAGACATACGTGAGTTCTCCGGATCTCCAAGACCTACATGTTACCTGCAGCATGGCCCTCCAAATTCTTATACTTGGAATGTGAGGTTCCAGGCTTAAGATTTTACTTATACTTGGAACATCCCTGCCTTCCTCCTCAATGTCCAAAACAAAGCAAAACAAAATAGCCAAAAATAAGAAAGAAAAAAAAATCCACCATGTATGAAAAATTATATTACTTCAAGAGGGAAAGGGAGGACATTTTCTAGCATTTAACAGGGGCTGCTCTTAACCTACTTACATGGTTTCTGAGGTTGAAATAAACTCTGCACCGCTCCTGGAGATTTATTTAATCCGGTGATTCTCAACCAACAGTGATTTTGCTTCCTACGGGACATTTTGTTTCAATGTCTGGTGATATTTTTGGTTGTCTTAATTTGGGGGAGCGCTACTAGGATGCAGTGTGTATGGATCAAGGGTTCTGCTAAACATCCTGCAGTGCACAGGACAGCCATTCATGATAAAGGATGATCCAGTCCAAAATGTCAGTAATGCTGAGGTTCAGAATACCCACCTAACCCAACTGGGACATCATGCATCATTTGTCAATGGTGCTTAACTGTACTAAATAGAGAAGCTCATAAATCATTCCATTGTGTCATATAATAGAGATTAAGACTAGATGATGGCCAGAAGAGCAAGAGGTTGCCAAAAACTCGCAAAGTGAGGCAATTTCAGATTTAACACATGTGAAAGACCTATTGTACACTAGCTTCCCAGGAAACCCCTTCAACTCGATGAATAATTCTCTGAAGTAGACAGAACTATACTCATTTAAAGAAGCACAATCTGAGACTATGAGTTTAGTCATATGTTCAAGGTCTCTCCGGTAGTGAGACAGAGTTCAATCCCAGACCATTTTCCTTTCAACAGAGTTTGGAAGTGGAAGGTGGTACATGACACATGGCAAGCATATGCTACAAGAAGTCATGTGATAGAAGTTGAGATTTCTTTTACTGCTTCTGTATGTCCTTCCCATGGCTTCTGTTTAAAATCGTCTATATCCTGTGGCTTTGTTCAGAAGATACCCTTAGCCACTGAAAGCCACTTTGTCCCATGCATAGGGCAAAGCACATGATGTCTGGGATTCTACTTGCCCCTGAGCAGTCGTTCACCAATAACTCAGGACTTTCAGAGTATAAAAGTCCAACTCCTGTTCCTCAATATAAGACAAAGGCTGAGCAGTAACTTATACTCCAGAGTTCCTCTGCATGATCAGGTTGAAATACCCACACAAGACAAAAATCACACTCTTCCCTGTCCTGCTTCCCTAACTCCTTCACTATTTTCTCCTGAGAGCACTTCTTTAAGAAATCACTAGCACACAAATTCTTATCTCTGGGCCTGCTTCTGGGGAACCCAATCCAACACATCAGAAGAGTTATCTTGGGGCCCAGGGAGGTTGGGGTGCTTCTCAGAGTAAGAGGACAGTTAACTGGGCTTTGGTGGGTGCTATAGTTTGAATGTACCCCTTCCAAAATTCTGGTATTGCCAATGTGATAGTATTAAGAGTGGGATCTTTAAGAGATGATAAAGCCATGAGGGCTCCTCCCTCATAACTGGCATTAAGGTCCTCATAAAAGAGGCTTCCTGTAGTAGTGTTTGTCTCTTGCCCTTCCACCTTCTACCATATCCACCATGTGAGGAAACAGCAAGGAGACCCTCACCAGACACCAAATGCCAGTGCCTAATGTTGGACTTCCCAGTCCCTCCAGAACTGTGAAAAATAAATTTCTGTTCTTTATAAATTACCCAGTCTCAGGCATTTTGTTGTAGCAGCACAGAATGGACTAAAACAGTAGGATAATAAGACTCAGAAGATAGAGAAGGAAGTGGGGACGAGATGATGGTAGAAGATAAAGTCTGAGAGATGGGCTGTACCCAGAATGAGTCGAACTAATGTATTTGGATGTATCTTGAGAGCAATGGGAAACTATTAACAATTTTTCAGTACAAGAGAACATTCCACACGAAATAGAATAGCTACATTAATAAACCTAAGTTGATACTAAACATAATTTATTGGACATTTTCCAAGTGCATTACAAAGTAATGGGGAACCTGAAAGTACAGCAAAATGTAATAAAAGAAAATGAAAAATTCTTAGGTGTTGATTACTTTCTCTGTACAAAGGGGCTTTATGCTCCAGAAATACATGAATAGACCAAATGACTTTGAACTATGATTATGGCCAAACCATAAAAAGGAAACTTGTTTTCCTGAAGCCTGGGACCACTTATTTTACAAAATGAAATACTTATCTCTATAAGAAGCTAACTTTCTAATGTGAAACGGGAAAAGTACTCAGTATGTCAGAAAAAGTATGGTCGTTTTTTATTTATTATTAAATATTCCCTACAATGTGTCAAACACTAAATAGGTTATTTAAAAGTAAATATTAAAGTTGACTATTGAAATAATTTGTTGAGTTTTTAATCTCTCTTTTCTGCACATATAAAAAGAAGAGTTACCTGTAACATTACACCTTTGAGGTCTAAAAAGCAAGTTATGAATGACAGTCAAGTAGAAATTCTGTTAAACTTTTCAAATGTCTATCTAAAACATTTTGAAAGAAATTATTTTGATGTGAATAACAAAGAAGGTTGGAGTTCAGTCTATACTTGATTAATAATGTTACAATTCAATTTTAATTTAACATTTATTGCCTAGATCAGGGGTCCGCAGACTTTTACTGTAAAGAGCAAGATAGTAATTGTTTTAGGCTTTGGGAGCCAGATGGTTTCTGCCACAATTACTCAACCCTTGGTTGCAGTACAAAAGCAGCCAGAGATATTACATAAACTAATGGGCATGTCTGTGTCCTAATAAAACTTTATAGACACTGAAGTTTGATTTTCATATAATTCTCATGTGTCACAAAATATTCTGGTTTTTTTCCAACCATTAAAGAAATGTAAAAACCATTCCTAGTTCACAAGCAGGCTGTATAAAAACAGGTGATGGATGAATTTGACCCAAGAAGTTGGTGTCTCATTTTGGGTTTCCCCAAAGCAGGGCTGAGGCAAGGGCTTAGAAGCAGATAGTTTATTTGGGAGGCAGTCCCAGGAAGCAAGAGGGAGGGAACATGGAGAGAGAAAAGGAAAGAAAGAGAAAAAGCCAACAAAGTGTGTGTTGCTAAGTTGGTTACTGCGGGCAGTTGAGCTCTATCCCACTACAGGCTCTCTGAGAAACTGGTACAATGTTACAGGCTCACATCTGTAATCCCAACACTTTGGGAGACTGAGGTGGGCAGGTCACTTGAAGTGGATCACTTGAGGTCAGAAGCTCGATATCAGCCTGACCAACATGGTAAAACCCCATATGTATTAAAAATACAAAAATTAGCCAGGCATGGTTCTGGTTGCCCGTAATCTCAGCTACTTAGGAGGCTGAGAAAAAAGAATCACTTGAACCCAGTAGGTAGAGATGGCAGTGAGTCGAGATCACGCCACTCTACTTCAGCCTGAAGGATGGAGTGCGAGTCTATCTCAAAAAAAATTAAAAAATAATAAAATAAATGCTTTTTAAGAATGTGCTTTAGAAATGCCTCACTGAAGGATGAGAGGCAGGAGGCTAGAGAGACATTATCTATTGAATACAGGCCCTTCACTTCAGGTTGCCCCACCTGTGGGTCATCAAAGCTCCCTCTGCATTGGCAAAAACACCGAGGCAAAATAGTAAAGAGGTGGTTCCAGAACTCAAAATGAGATACTGCTGGCCAGCTTGGGAACCTTCTACCAGAGCAGCATCCGCCATCACAAGTGGGCCATGGGGATATGGCACAAGGAACAAAAAGTGCTTGCTACAGAGGGTAATACCATTTATTTCTGTAATATTCGATTTCTCTGGAAACCTAAAAATCACAGACTTGAAGAGATAAATATTCTAAAAGCAATATCACTCACAAGCTATAAAGTTAAAAACTCAGAAGAAAGCCAACATCCTGAGGTCCTTATCCAACTGGCCACATATCAGGAAAGAAATGTTATTCATGGATGGAAAGCAAACTCCTGAAATCAAAACTTGCAACTGCAGGTCTAAGTGGACCAATTTAGAATGTCTGTGAGCAGTTACTAAGTGCAGGTCAGTCTGTAGCTTTTAAGATAAGGTCACTAGCAATGAAGAGGGTGCTGTTTGCAACAAAGGATGAATCCTAACAACTCTTTCTGGAAGGAAGGACAATAAGATCGAGTCTTAGCCTGAGGTTTTAATCCATCACTCAGAAAAAAATGAGGAGAAATATTACTGTCTGTAATCAAGTTGGACAGGGGGACAATCAAATATGGGGCAGAGCCCACCAGGAAAGAGAACTCGCTCTCACTCTCAGTGGAAACCAGCACAAAATCCCAAAAGGAGGCAGAATGAATATCTGCTGTTTTGTCTGCCAGGATTTCTTTATCTTTCCAGTAAAGTGAAACTCAACAAGCCCTTAGATATCCTCTTAGGATGTCACATCAACTAATAGTGGACGATATTCAGCAGCTGTTTCTGATTGACTAGATCTCACCCCTCATTTTAACACTGGAGCCTCTGACTATAGTCAGTGTATCTTATTTTTCTGGTCACAGTGATTCGTTCAGGAATAATTTGTGACCCAGTCAGAACTATTAAGAGGTGATTAGTTTTTTCTAGGGCTTCTTGGAAACATGACAGTGTTCTTTCCTCCTAGGCCTAAATCCAAGAGAATATGGGATATATTGAGGCGAGGGCCAGCACCTGAAGCTCAAATTGAAAGCCCAGTGAAGAAGGCAGAGCCAGGAAATGGTAAGAAGCTAGACTCAGAATCCAGCCATATTTACTTGGCCAAGATAGCATGGCATATACTTCTCAGACATTAGTGTGCATACATACCACCTCAGGGTCTTGATTATGGGGCGGGGGGGGGTGGTCTTCTTAAAATGCAGATTCTTATTCTAGCAGATCTAGAATGGAGCCCGAGATGCTGCATTTCTAATAGTCTCCTAAGGAGATGACCATGCTGTCAGTTTGCAGACCATATTCTGAGTAGCAAGGGGGGAAAATGCACCGAACCTTATGTCCATAACCTGATAAAGGAACCCAGCAGTTCAACTTAGGCAGGGCTGAAACAGCTAATTAAGTTGGATGGCTGCTCCTGATTGGCAGTGTGAAACCTAAAACCTGGAGAACAAAAACCTCATCTATCTAAATTTTCACATCAAGGGACAGATTAAAATCAAACATTTTCTATAACCAGGCTTTAAAAAATATTTTATACCTATAGCAAAAAAAATGAAATATCCGAAAATCTAACTCAGACTGTGAGTTTGATCAAATCCAAGTTTGCTTGCTGAATTACAGTATCAGTTGAATTCATAGCCCTGCTAGGTCTTTGATGTGAGCAAAGGCAGTGACCTGGAAAGAGTACAATCTCAGCAGTTTAAATGGAAATATCTCAAACACTCTGAGGAGTCCCCTAAATCCCCAACCTCCTGATGAAGCACTTCCCACTGCCTTCTGGACCTGCAGAGCAGTTCTCCTACCCTTGCTTAAAGAAACTTATTTCGTGGCCTTATTGTGCTGCCTTGCAGGACAAAGTAATTTCTACCCCACCAGTTACTATCAGTTACTCAGTCGATAACCATAATCAGATTCTAGCATGCCTGGAAAGGGTTTGAGTGTGGCATCAAACTAGGGAAGAGAAGGCTTATTCAATGGAGGTTTTAGTTAGGATTTGTTAAATTATAAGATAGAAAATTGGGGATATTTGTGGGAACAGATCTCGAGGCTGTTGAACCCAAAAGGGAAGAATATATAGAAAGACTGTAATTCACAAAAAAACACATATTTCAATATGAAAAGACTCAGGCCTGACTATAAGAAAAGACAGGAGTGTTTGGATGCTTGTCCCTATTACCTTGAATGCAACAGCTATAAGTGCCAGGAATCCAAATGTGCCTTGTTAGCAATACATGTCTGTATTCATTTGTTTCCTATTGTTGCTGTAACAAATTATTACAAACTTAGTGGCTTTTTAAAACAATACAAGACCAGGCACAGTGACTCACGCCTGTAATCCCAGCACTTTGGGAGGCTAAGGTGGACGGATCACCTGAGGTCTGGAGTTCAAGCCAAGCCTGGCCAACATAGTGAAGCCCTGTCTCTACTAAAAATACAAAAATTAGCCAGGCATGGTGGCAGGTGCCTGTAGTCTCAGCTACTTGGAAGGCAGACACAGGAGAATCACTTGAACCTGGGAGGCAGAAGTTGCAGTGAGCAGAGACCCTGCCATTGCACTCCAGCCTGGGCAACAAGAGCAAAACTCTATCTAAAAAAAAAAAAAAAAGAAAGAAAAAGGAAAAACAATGCAAATGCATTCTCTTACATTTCTGGAGGTCAGAAGTCTGACACAGGTCTCACTGGGCTACAATCAAGGTGTTGGCAGAACTGCATTTCCTTCTGGAGGTCCTAGAGGAGAATTCATTCCCTTGCCTTTTCCAGCTTCCAGAGGCTACCTAGATTTCTCAGTTCATGACTCCTTCCCTTCTTCCATCTCCAAACCCAGCCATCATATCACCCCAACCTCTGCTTCTGTCCTCATATCTTCTTTTCTGAATTTCCTGCCTCCTTCTTATTAAGATCTTTGTGCTGGCGAGGTCGCAGAGAAATAGGAACATTTCTACACTGTTGGTGGGAATGTAAATTAGTTCAACCACTGTGGAAAACAGTGTGGCGATTACGCAAAGATTTACAACCAAAAATAACATTTGACTCAGAAATCCCATTACTGGGTATATGTCCAAAGGTATATAAATCATTTTACCATAAAAACAAATGCACACATATTCTCAACGCACTATTCACAACAGCAAAGATATGGAATCAACCCAAATGCCATAAATGATAGACTAGATAAAGAAAATCTGGTACATATACACCATGGAATACCAAGCAGCCATAAAAAGAAAACCAAGTCCTTTGCAGGGACATGAATGGAGCTGGAAGTCATTATCCTTAGCAAATTAACACAACAGAAAACCAAACACTGCATCTTCTCACTTGTAAATGGGAGCTGAACAGTGAGAACACATGGACACAGGAAGGGGAACAAAACACCCTGGGGCTGTTGGGGTGGGGTGGGGCAAGGATAAGGAGAGCATTAGGACAAAAGCTAATGCGTGCTGGGTTTAATAACTAGGTGATGGGTTGTAAGTGCAGCAAACCACAATGGCACATGTTTACCTATGTAACAAACCTGCACATCCTGCACATGTATCCCAGAACTTGTAATAAAAAGATCCTTGTGATGACAGTGGACCAACCTAAATAATCCAAGAAAAACTCTCCATCCCCAAATTGTTAACCACATCCAGAAAGTCCCTTTTGCCGTGTAAGGCAACATATGCGCAGGTTTTTGGGATTAGGAATATAATTAGCACTGGGTTTTCTAGCCTTACAGTATACCTATGCTAGAGTGCCCACTTCTTTGAGCTTTCTGACCTCTTCTTACACAATCTGCTACGGCATTTCTGCCGTTTTTACTTAACACAGGTCATTACTTTCTCCAAGTTTCTAAGAGCGAACCTAATTGTATATCAGCATGGTCTCCTTGCATTCTTACCAAGTGTTAATCTTGCATCAGAGGAGGATGCATCTAAGTCAGTATACTCCATTTGATCAACCTTTGCTCTCTCCTTGATCCAGTGTCCTCAAAATCCAGTAGCAAAATCCTCCTCCGGTTCCGAACAGCGGCATATGCCGACTAGATCCGGCAGCAACTTTGGGTATAGTCCCCTTTTCTCTTGGGAGGCCAGCATTTTCCTGGCAGGCGTATGTTGTGATGGGACCCTAGTTTATCTTCTTGTTGGCTGCAGGAGATAAAAGCTTCCCATCACAGTTCTAACAATTGCAGGACTATGGTACGCCCGCTGCTATCTGACCTTTACTTCTCCCAAGTCATGGGGTCCTGATTTCTGGCAAGCTGGCAGGTAAGAACACTTTAGAGCGTGCTTTCTCAGACCACTCGTGGAACCAAACTTCTTAGCTACAGGAGTGCTCTTGGGAATGCCTAGAAAAGTCTGAGTAAACAGCAGAGCACAGAGAGAAGTTAACTGCAATGTCTTCACAACAATGGTCTCAGCTGAGCCCAGGTGGAGCTCTCTGGAAATCAGATGGTCCTTTCAAATGCCCTGCCTTGAAGCAAGGGGGCTGGGCTTTTATACTTCTACATCAACTAGTCAAAGGCTGTGGTTTTCTCTGGGGAAGTCAGGTGTCATGAATCAGGCAGGTAGCTCTCTTCAGCCAAGGGTAATTTCCAAAGAGGAACTCTGCTGAGAGCTGTCAGCCAGGAGCACGCAGCAGATGGGGGAGGGGAGGGAAGCTAGGTGCTTCAGTCCTAAATGAAAACCTGGATAATTCACAGCTGTATCTATTATAAGGGCAACGGTAAAAAGTTGAAAAAAGCCTTGCCCCAACACTTTGAATATGCTGAGAGGACTCTTTCTGACCCCCAGATGAGGGCTGTAGCATAGTGGACCCATTATCTGAAAGTGGTGGGGGTCTGACACTTCTCTTTATCATTGGTTGCCAAGAATGGAACGTGACAAATGAATGGACCTCCCCAAAAGGAAATGAAACATTTTTAACCCCCTATTTGTGCTAATGCCTATCCTTTCAATGTCTCTTTGGCCTTTATGATAAGGGAAGGAAGCTGAGGATAAGTGCACTTAAAAGAAAATTTTCCATGTCACCAATAAGAAAGTCAGGAGAAAGAGCCTCATAATTAGTAGGCAAGAAGCAGACTGGGGTAAGATTGTCCAAGAGGTAGTAAAATCATCTTTATTAGGCCTCCATTGATGTTGAGAAGTTCACTACCACCTGAAAACACCATGGTATCAGCCTTGCCCTGGCTGCCACCTCCCTAGTGCCAATGTCTCCAGCTTTATGACATAACACCAGAAGAATCTGTCTAGAATCCAATAATAATATATTTCATAGACCATGGATTTAGAGCTCAGTGAATCAAATGATGTGAAATGTCAGAATGCAAAAGTGTTCCAGTGAAGAAAATGGGTCAAAGGTAAAATGAAGACCATGACTCTGAGAAAAGTTAACTTTGTATGGCCTTAGTCACTACATGGTGAATTTATTTAGAGAAGAAGCCTCACTTAGGGTGGGAGGTCACTTAGGGGGAGCCAGAGAAATAGACATAAAGAAGTGAGAGGGAGGAAAATCTCCATTTTCTTCATTGATTTAAGTCTTTCATCAATATCCTTGGGGATTCATTCAATTCTTGCCATCCTTATGAAAAGTCATTTAAAACATATATTAAACAAAGAGAACAAGTAAAAAGAAGCACATATAAGTGAAATACGCCAGACACAAAAAGACAAATACCCCATGATCTTACATACATATGGAATCATAAGTCGAACTCATATAGAGTAGAATGGTGATTGCCAGGGGATGAGGGTGCAGCTGTGGAAAAAGGAGAAACATGAGGGTGGGGGTGTTGAAAAGGGTCAAAGGGTTCAAATTTTCAGTTAGAAGGAATAAGATTTAGTGATCTAGTGCACAATATGACCAGAGTTAATGTATTGTATATTTCAAAATTACTAGAAGACTTTAAATGTTTTCACCACAAAAAAGTAGGTAAAGTGTTGGATATGTTAATTAGCTTGATTTAATCTTTCTCTAATATATAAATAGATCAAAACACCACATTGTACCCCAAATATGTAGAATTATTATTTGTCCATTTAAATAAACAAATAGAAAAAGGCAAACCTAAATCTATAAATTAAAAACTTAAAAAGTTAATTTGTTAGTTTTTTTATGAACCCAGTATAAATAACAGAAAGGAACAATGAAACAGATGTGACTTAAACAAGGGAACTGAGATTAAGGAGAAAACCAAAAGACAAGACAAAAATAGTAATAATAATAATCTCAATTTTTAAAAATAAAAAATTAATATAAGATTATTAAACTGAGATCCAGTGAGAAAAGTAATAGAGAGGTATGATTAAATAAAACTTCAACCTTTTTAGGTAAAACCTGCAGTTAAAAATTAGCAAAAAGAAAAGGAGAAATCTGGCTAGACTGTATCAGAGGAAAGTGCTAGGGCAAGTCCTGGGGCTGGAGCTGCATTCTACTCAGGCAGCTGTGAAAATATGCCCCAGAGGGGCCAAGATTCCAGGAAGCCTGTATTGGGCCCAGGCGGGAAAGCAGACACCATATGAGGTATTTTAATGGAAAGGACTTAATGCAGAGAATTAACTGAACTGTTTGTTGCCAGAGAACCGAAAAGAAAGAATAAACTGACGCAGTTACCCACTACTACATAAGAGCTTAGGGTTATTGGAACCTAAAGGTTTACAGGAGCCCTGTGGAATATGGACTCAGACCTCCAAGGAACAGGCACTGCCCAGATGGTCCTGGTACCTCTGAGGGATACAATGACGCTAGTTCTGGGAATGTGGCAATACTGGAACCAACTGCCACTATTAGGGTGAAGAACCATTGTTGTCCTGATACTGACTGACGGGAACAGAGTGGACAGAAAGGAGCAGGTCCTTTCTCTTCCTTCCAACCTTGACATCTCTCTCTAGTGCCCCCTATAGGCAGAGCCTAACAGGACATGAGCTGGCAAAGGTTTGCAAAGTCCCAGCCTCAGCAAGACAAAGCACACTGCTGTCCATTCTGGTTGCTACTAGCCACAAGTGGCTATTTAACTTTCAATTTAAACATATGGAAATTAAATAAAATAGAAAATTTAGTTCCTCCGTTGCATTAGCCACATTTGAAGGGCTCAACAGCCACATGTGGCCAGTGGCTACCCTATTAGAGAGCACAGCTGTAGGGAACAGAGTGGCCCTAAATCACATAAGAAGGCACTCAGATCAGCTTGGGAATTTTCACCTTCTATGTTGTGCCTGCAGACCCAGGGAAACCATCCCTACCCCAGCAAAGGTGATCTTTCTTCAAACAAATAACATTATGTCATTAAAAAGAACTTTTCTTCAATATGATGATGGTCGTGGCAATATTTGTTTCATTATGTACATTTAGAGTCAGGTCCTAGCCTATGTAAAACACTTTGATTTCATTATTTTATTTAATACCACAACACTATAAGCACAGTAGTTTTTCTTATCCCATCTTACCAATGTAAAACCTGAAACTTAGAGTGGGTAAGGAACTTGTCAAAGTCAAACAGTGGACTCTAGTGCCCTTGACTTAACTGCTGGGGTATATTGTCTCAGGCTGTCAAAGGGAGCCCACACTTTCACAAGAAAGAGATTTTATTTGCTTGCCATTATTCAATAGAATGTTATTTTCTCAGAAAGAATAAATTGGAGAAAGAAAGCCAACAATTAGTCCAGTACAGTGGCTCACACCTGTAATCCTAGCACTTTGAGAGGCCAAGGCAGGAGGATTGCTTAAGAACAGGAGTTTAAGACTAGCCTGGCAACATAGCAAGACCCTATCTCTACAAAAAAAATAATAATAAATTAAGGAAATAAGGCCAACAATTAATAATGATACTTAATAACATAAGAATTATAACAATGAAAGTAATTTCAGTTCAATAAAATTCACTCCCAACAGACAACCCAGCAGGAAGGAATAAGGGTTGTCTTTCTAGTTTCATGATGGGCTGTCATGCTCTCTCACACTCAGTGTCTGGAAATGGCTTGGATTAAGTTCTTCACCTTTCACTTTATGACGTTTGCAAGATGATTGCTTATTATATGAGTAATGATTAGAGTTCCTTGTGCCCTCATTTTCTATAGCACTGACACTGCAGTTATTTATGTTATGCTAATCAGAGGCAACATAGTGAAGACATGGTAGGGTCAATCATCAGACTTGTGATATTGGAATAGTTACTAAATTCCTCTAGGCCTCAGTTTCCTTACATTGTAGGGATATCATGATGATTAGATTAGATCATGGCTATTTGTAAGCAATCTAAAACATTGTTTGACAGGTAGAATTGCGCTAGTGTTAATGCATTTTAAGTGACCATCTAATGGATGGAATAAGAGACAGAAACAATTATTTCTTATAAGAATGCATGCATTCCTCTATTCACTCAACAAATGCTTACTGAATGTTTGCTATGTGCCAGGTACAATTCTAGGTTCTTGGGATATACCAGCGAATACACCAGATAAAAACCCCTGCCATTATAGAGCTAACATTGTATCTATTTAGGACTCATACTATGAAAGACATAACATCATATGTCACAAATATAAATGGGAATCTTTCCTGTCCTTAAGAAATGTATATTCCATTACCTTAAAAACTTGGAAAACACCCTCTGAAAGGAACAACAAATATTTCATTGTTAACAAATGAAATATTCCTGGAAACAGAAATTAAGTGTATACTGGGAAAAATGCTAATTTAGATATCAGATAATCTGGGTTCTAGCCACATCTCTGTGTTGAACTTCTTGTAATATCAATTTATACTCTCTGAGCTTCAGTTTTCTCACCTGCCAAAATGGGAGTAGAATCTCAAAGGCATTTTCAGCTATATAGTTTTCATATGTCTACTATAATCATGGTAGCAAGACAGGTTAAATTTATGGAGACTGGAAAAATATACTTTCTCATATTTTATATTATAACCTCGGGCACTACTATCATGTTGAAATGCAGCCTTATGGGGGATCACATAACTTTCCTACTGAATTGAGATGCAACCTTATGGAGGGAGGATCACTTAGTTTTCCTACTGAAAAACAAAGGCAGTCTGTTTGGAGTGTTGAAAAAGCTGAGTCTGAAACAAGGAAATAATTCCATAAGAATGTTGGTCATTTGTTTGAGTAGGGATCCCAAGAAGTTGTACTAAGAGAAAAGGACCAGTGAGATGGAAGAGAAAGCCAAAATTGGTATGGTTAGTGGGGTGGTTGTTGTAGCAATTAGGACGCAGTCACACCAGGACTTCTGAGAAAGGACAGAATACCTCCCAGAATTGCCCAACCAAAGGAGAGGAGGCTAGTACATTCTCCACTGGGTCCCATCCCTGATTAATTGAGGTTTACCCCCCAAAATGCAAACAACTTCACCTTCTAAGGCCAACTGGCCCCCACAGCTTTAGCTTTGAGAAGACCATGAGAAAAAAAGCAAGGTGTGAATTTAAGGTATGACACAGTTATGTGTTGAAGTATGTCTCCTCAAACTTCATATGTTGAAATCCTAATTCTGAGTATCTCAGAATGTGACCATATTTGAAAATAGGGTCTTTACAGAAGTAATATAAGATGAGGTCATTATGGTGGGTCCTAATCCAGTATGACTGGTGTCCTTATATAAGAGAAAATTTGGATGTACTCATGCACACAAGGAGAATGTCATGTGAAGATTGGAGTTATACTGCCACAAACCAAGAAATCAAAAATTGGGAGAGAGGACTAGAACAGACCCTTCCCTAGCACCTCTGGAGAGAGTGCAGGCTGCTGACACCTTGATCTTGGACTTCCAGCTTCCGGACTGGTGATGATAAACTGCTGGAGTAAGTCGCTCGATTTGTGGTACTTTGTTACAATAGCTCTAGCAAACTAATACAGACACTGCTGTGTGGAATCTGAGCATGGAAGAAATGAGCAACACAGCTATGGCTGATATTACAAGCAGGTAAGGGAGGTGACACTGACACAAGCACCAAAGACATCTGCTACAGAGCTCGTAGACTGTGGACATACTGAGGTGACAGATTAGCCTGTTGTTTCTCAGTTCTTCCTAAAGAAAGGGAATGCAAATGGAATACAAAGTGCAATGGCTAGAACTATAACCTACACTGTCACAGGGTTTGTTCTATATGTTCATTATATTTGAAGCAATAATAAACCCTCCTATTCTCCTCTCAATTGCTAATATACTTTTCCTTCCTAAGGCAGCCATTAAGATTCCATGTCCCTAATGCTGAAATAAGTAAAGACTTAGGGGTAAAAAACAAAAGATTCCATGTCCATTCTTTATATGAAGCAATTGCATTTGTTAACACATTTGAAAGGGGGACATTTTAACAGCTTGATCTTCAGAGCAGCCTCCATTCCTTTTAGGGCGAGAATGACAAAAACAAAAAGAGGGATGACAACTGCGTCACACCTTAAAATCTTACATTTATATTCATAATCTTTTATATTGGAAAAGCTTTAAAAAGTATAATGAATTCACTAAAAATGTATGATAGAACTGCCAAGAACATCCGGGAGCATTCGTTTTTGCCTGAAATTTGAGATTCTTTAACTGGGTCAGGAATATCTTGCTAAAAGCACTCTTCTCAGATACTGTCATTTTGTATTTTCCTTCCAAAAGCATCAGTCTCAAAAGAGATATGTGCACAAATTGATGAGAGGATTTCTTTTTTCAAGATGCTGAATAAGTTTGATATGAAGAAGGAGCAAGGCTCTCCATTGACACTTTTCTCATGCCTTACTTTGGTTAGAACCTGACTCTCCCTCCCTATCTGGCTGAGCTGTCCCTCCTTGAAGTGAAGCAATTTTCTGGAATGAATATGATATTAAAGCCTGCTGGCCAATTGGAAGTAGAGGCTGTATTTCAAAATCAATGCACCATTAAAAAAATTCAATATATTCAATTCAAAAATTCAATATATTATCTTATTTTAAAAGGAGTCAAGAATGAAAAACACAAAAGGTAAGTTGGAAGTAAGTAGATATTTTGTCTTAAATAATATTTTCACTTACTATAAATTTAAAAAGAAAATGTTCCATATTTATATTGTAGAAGAAATATAAAGAGTTATGTTTTTCTAACACACTTTCTCATTACTAAATACATTCTAAAATATATTGTCAGACCATTTTTTTTTCTTCTTTTTCACAAAATTTCCAAAATAGAGAGCAACCAAAGGCATTAGTTGTATTTCATGGTAGAGAAGTTAACATCACTCTTTAGAGGAGATTTTATTATGATATCTGACTTATTTCTTTATATATTCTCCCTATCATGTTTTCAGTTTATAGTTTTTTACTATCCCAGGTCAAATATAACATAAAATAAAATAAAATTGAAGGAGTTCATAGTTAATTCCACATTTCCAAATGAATTATTCAATTACATGTTTCACTGGTGTTTTAGTGAGTTATGACTTAATTCATCTTCCATATTTTCCAATTGGAATTTATCTTTATTTCAACAAGGCAAGCAAATGCATTTTTAAAGGCAATAAATCAATGTATGTTTCTTAACATGTAAAATTTCTCACTGATATGTAAAATATTTAAAAGTCTCTAAAAGTTAGGTTAAAACCCCATAATATACTGAGCCATAAAAAGGGATGAAGTATTGATACATGCTGTAACATGAATGAACGTTGAAAACATTATGCTAAGTGAAAAAAGCCAATTATAAAAGACCAGATATTGTATTGTTCCCTTAATATGAAATGTCCAGGGTTGGCAAATGTATAGTAGATAGGCAGTTGCATAGCAGGATAAGCTAAAGGGTACAGGGCTTCTTCAGGGGCAATGAAAATGTTCTAAAAATTATTGTAGTAATGGTGGCACAACTCTGTAAATATACTTAAAACCATTGAAACGTATACTCTAAGTGGGTGAATTGTATGGTATGTGAATTATATCTCAATAAAGCTGTTATGAAAGAAGGATCAAATTTTCAAAATCCAATAGCAATATTTTCTGTTTCAGTGAGAAAGAAATTCAGTTAGTCTCTGACTCTGTAATATTTGAAGCTGTTCATTTACTAGGCAGAAATCACTGCGTTAACACACATAGGGAGAGGACAAAGATGAAACTCCGATCTTGAGTTGAACACAGAAGCCAGGCAAAGTGGAGCGTAATTTTTCTTTTTTAAAGTAGTGCTATATTAAATATGCTTTGTAAGTATGGAGGAAGAGGTGGTAACTTTTATTTGAGGGAGTCAGGAGTCAGAAGAGGTTTCAGGGAGGAAGCAATATTTGAGGTGAAGAAGGAGATAGAGTGCGAAGTGCACAAGGGCAGGAGATGAGAAGAGAGCAGTTATTTATGGGTAATGAGGTTGCAAAGCTAGTTTAGGCCAGAACATGGAAGATTTCATATGCTATGCTATGTCTTTTTTTGTTCGTTTGTTTGTTTGGTTGGTTGGTTGTTTTTTTATGCAGGCTCTAGGACACTGTTACAAATGTGTCTTGTGTGTAAGCAGATACTTACATAACTGTCTACATAGAGCCAGGCAATGGTCCAGGCTGAAGAGTCAAGGAGAGCTCCAGCCAAGGCAGATGTGGGGAGGAGGAGGAGGAGGAGAGCTTTGATATTTAAAATATCTTAGAGGCAGAATCAACACTTTGTTGACTGACAGATCCTAGGGATGATGACTGGGAAGGAAAGAATGGTGAAAGATGGAAGATGATTTAAAAGTTTCTACATTGGGTAGCTGTGATGTTGCTATTAAACTAAAGAACACCAGAGGGAAAAGGATGAAAGGTAAAATAATGTGTTGAGTCACTATGTTGAAAATGAGATGCCTCTGAGATATGCAGTTGGAGTCATGGCTTTGGATCTAGAGAAAAGTAGAGCTATATATATTTTGGAAGTCATCATGAACATGAAAGACAATTAAACTGCCAACATAAAAAATGTTTTTCAAAATTATTTCACGTAATGCCCATGGCAACTCTGAACTTTACATTATTTTAACTGATGACGACCCTGAGATTCTGGGAGATCAAGTAACTTTCCAGAAGCCACATAGCTACTAAGCTGCAGAGCAAGGACTCAACTAACTCTCACTAAATGTGAAACTCATGCTTTTTCCTCCATGTCTTGCTGACCTTTTCTAAGTCACACAGTCATCGCAGCAGAATATTATTGAAGCTAGGAAGGCAATTCCAAGTGCATACACACACACACACACCCAGAGAGAGAGAGAGAGAGAGAGAGAGAGATTTATTATAAGAAACTGGCTCACTCACATGATTATCGAAGCTTAGAAGTCCCAAGATTTGCAGTCAGCAAGCTGGAGATCCAGGAGAGCTAATGATGTACTTCCAGTCTAAGTCTGAAGACCTGAGAACCAAGAGAGATAGTGGTGTCGATTCCAGTCCAAAAGCTGGCAGCTGGAGTTCTAAGTCAGGAAAAGACCAATGTTTCACTTCAAGTAGTCAGGCAGGAGTAGTTTCGTCTTACTCAGCCTTTTTGTGTTTAGGTCTTCAATCGATCAGATGAGGCCCACCCACATTAGGAGGGCAATCTGCTTTACTCAGTCTACTGATTCAAATGTTAATCTCACCTGAAAACACCTTCACAGATAATAATGTATGACCACACAGAGAATATGTATGACCAAATATCTGGCCTAGTCAAGCTGACACATAAAATTAACCATCACAAAGACCTCAGTTCCTTGCTGACTGTTAGCAGGAGGCCTTAGATCTTTGCAAGGCATGATTCTCCCTAGGGTTGCTTGAGTGTCCTCATGGCATGTTGGCTGGCTTCCCCCAAAACATGTGATCTAAAAAAGAAAACCTAATAGAAGTCTCAATACGGTTTGCAACCAAGTTCTGGAAATCACACAGTCACTGCAATCATATTCTCTCGTTAGAAATAAGTCACTAGGCTGGGTTTCATGGCTCATGTATGTAATCCCAACACTTTGGTTTGGGAGGCCGAGGTGGGTGGATCACCTGAGGTCAGGAGTTCAAGATAAGCATGGCCAACACGGTGAAACCCTGTCTCTACTGAAAATACAAAAATTAGCAAGGCATGGTGGTGTCCACCTGTGGTCCCAGCTACTCAGAAGGCTGAGGCAGGAGAATCGCTTGAGCCTGGGGGGCAGAGGTTGCAGTGAGTCAAGACCTCGCCACTGTACTCCAGCCTGGGCAACAGAGTGAGACTCCATCTCAAAAAAAGAAAAAGAAACAAGTCATTAAGTCCAACCCACTCTCAAGGAGGGGGGAGTTAAGTTTTGCTTCTTGAAGAAAGGAATATCAAAGAATTTGTGGATAAATTTTAAAACCACAACATCTTAAGAGCTTTAAAAACATACTTCTACTGGCTACCACCCCTATCCTTTTTGACTTGGTATGCAATTAGTAAAAGCTCCCTAGGTAACTCTAATGGGTAACCAAGTGTTCCTCTATCATATGCATCCACTCTTGTGTCTTTTACTAATCTAAGACCTTAGCAAACAAGCGCACAGGCCTGTGATGGGCAATTTGTCAGCCCTAATGTTATGCCATATCCTTCAAGTGGGTGTGAAAACTTCCTATGATAAAAAACACAGTATCATTAAAGAAATTTTTTAAAATTCAAAATGCTTTTCTTATCTTAATACAAAAAAGCAGTATGTTTTACATAGTGGTATGATACCCAAAAGAAGAGTATTTAATACCCTGCATTTTCAAAATCATATATAGCCTAAAGCAAGGATACAAAACAAATACAAGAGACTTCTGGCTAAGTATGAAGTTGAAAACTTATAAATAAAAGCATAAATAAGGAATAGTTTGAGCCTATAAAGCATCAGATGCTTGATAATGCATGACAGAACGTGATCAAGTCTGACTTTGGGGGTGTGATGGTTAGGGTTCTTTTTTTTATCAACTTGGCTAGGCTATAGCAACCAATTATTTAATCAAACACCAATTTAGATACTGATGTGAAGGTATTTTGTAGATGTGATTAAAGGAATAGAAAATTCCAGGCAGCAGTTTCACATGACAAAAAGGAAACTGGTGAAACAGCTGTGTAAGCTAAGGGACAATAAGATCCTAAAAAATAGGATGTGGACCAAGCTGACTGGACCGACTGGACCGAATATGGCACTAGATTTGACCCAGGTTTCACTTAGAACCTCATTATATCCTCATTAACATACTAAACCACATACCTGCCACCACCATGACTGTTCCAGGAACACTCATATTTGGTGTAAAAATGGGTGGCACCACAGTTCTGAGAAATCTTGATGTTTTTCCAGAAATCTTCATGAATATTCCACCCCTTGGTTAAAGAAACTGATAAAGATAGAGACCCCAAATACTGTTGGTGTAATTCACTCTCTCAAGTACTCTTACACTCCCCTTTCTTGACTGTGTACTTTAGCTTTGCAAAAAATCTCTGTGCTTTCACTATTTTTTGACTTGTCCTTAAATTCTTTCTTACAAAGTTGTCAAGGGCCTGGACATTGGCCAGGGTTGAGGTCCCACCAGTGTTTGGGGACCTCCTCTAGCCCACCGGTATCATGTAGCCATACAGATATATAGGTACAGATATAGATCTGTATGTATCCTATTCTGTTTCACTGGCAAACCATGACTGATACAGCTCTTGGTACTGGGAAGTGAGGTGCTGCTGTAACAAATATCTAAAAATGTGGAAGTGGCTTTGGAATTGGGTAATGAGTAGAAGCTGAAAGAATTTTGAAGACCCTGATAGAAAAAGCCTACCTAGACTGCCTCATTGAAGAGATGGTTGATAGTAATACAGATGTTAAAGGTGACAGGGTTCAGAGGGAAGTGAGGAGCACAGTAGAAAGAGCTTCTGTCAAATCAGAATACATATATCATCATGAATAGAATACTAGCAAAAATATAAATGTTAAAGGTACTTCTGATAAGGTCTTGGACAGAAATGAGGAAAATGTTGTTGGACACTTGAGGAAAAGTGATCCTTATTATAAAGTGGCAGAGAACTTGGCTGAATTGTGTTCTAGTGTTTTGTGGGAAATAGAATTTGTAAGTAATGAACTGGGATATCTAACTGAGGAGATTTCCAGGCAAAGTGTCAGAAATGTTGTCTAGTTTCTCCTTGCTGCTTATAGCAAGACTCTAGAAGAAAGGGATAAATTGAGAATTGTTATGCAAAAAGGAACCAGCACTTGATATGGAAGATTCTCAGTCTACTCAGATAACTACAAAACGTGAGAAAGTATGCTCTGGAAAGAACACCAAGGGTGTGACTAAACAACCATTTGGTAGAGATTATGGATCCAATCAACCATCTCAGCAGCAGCCAAGAATATTGACAGGGGTATCCAGGAAGAATCTATGAAGAATATTCCTGTCTAATGGCTAAGAACCCTGTGAGATTCATGGAAGACTGAAAAACTGTTGAAAATTTTAGACCAGCAGAAACACTGTTAGACTAAACTGAGAGGGACAGAGAAGACAATGCCATGTGACAACAGCAACACACAGAGAGAATGTCATGCAAAGACAGAGGCAGAGATCGAGGATCGAGTGAGGCATCTACAAGCCAAGGAAAGCCAAAGATTGCCAACAACCACCACAGGTTAGGAAGAGACAAAGAAAAATCCTCTAGACCTTTCAGAGAGGGAAAGAGAGAGAGAGTGTGTGCATGGCCTTACCAGTACCATGACTTTAGACTTCTAGCTTCCAGAAATGTGTGAGACTAAATTTCTATTGTTTTAAACCACCCAGTTTGTGGGACTTCATTAGAGCAACCCTAGGAAACTAATATAGAAGCTATCAAAAGCACATATTGACTAGCTGAAGTTTCCTCTTGTATGGAACCTACATGTATTCTGTACCTGCTTGGGAAACAGCAGATAAACATTTTAATAAACTATTGTTATTTATTTAATTAGACTACATTAAATAATTTAATTGCATGATTTCATTTAAAAGTTGGTTTGAGATATTTTGAAAATTATAGTTCTTGTCATTTTGGTCTGTTTGCATCTTCCTTGATCTCTAATTTCCTTACTTCCCCTCTAGCATGATTGCAAAATTACAATACTTTGTATGTGAAATTCAATGGAAGAAACAACAGTATTCTTTTGACAAACATCACTGCTCACTAGTAAGTAATTTAAATTCTTCTTGGGCTTTGTTTACATGCTGAGCTGATAATTGTCAGTCATTTTGATATGCACAGTGAACGACCACAGCGGTAGAAATTAACGAAGCAGAAGCACCACATTGATTAGATTGACCCTGGTTGTGGCTGCTGGAAGCATTCTCCAATGGTGATGCCATGGCATTGGCTTCCAAATCCCTGTGACCTAAGTAGCTGGGACCAAATGGTCATCAATGCTTCCGGTCTCTGAGTTCATGTTCTATTAATGAGACAACTTTTTTCAACTCTTGGAAGAGCCAGGATTTAGCTACCTTGCACTCTTCTTTCAGGTCTTTAAAATGCAAGGAATTCTATTCATCAGCTGATACTGATCCCAACAATCATTAATCACTCCCTCTCACAAACAGTTGTTTCTTGTTTGGGCCTCTGGGGATGTGACCCATCTTCAACCACATACGACCATGCACCTGAGTGAAAAGAAGGCTGCTAAGACAACAGGATTCCTCAAACTACAGTTCATTACCAATTGGTGAGTTGTGGAATCATCTGATGAGTTGTAAACAGATTTTTCTTAAAAAACAGAATAGGACAGATTAAACGAAATAAAAAATATCAGAATGTGTGCCATGTAGTAAAGAATTTCATAAACTTTTTTCTGTTTTATGATGTGTGTATCTACTGGGTCATGACAAAATCATATATCCTTCTGGGGATCATATTTTTAAAAGTTTGAAAAATGTAGATCATGAAAAACATAATCATTATCTCAAAATTCCCTTCAGTTTAAAAATGACCACTGGCCCCTTACACAGTTCATGTAGCCACCCTTTTACTTCTTTTTATTAATACCACACCCTCATGCCATAAGGACTGATGACTGCTAGAAACAATGAATTTCAAAGACTCCAGTTCCCAGAACACATAAAGAAATGGGCAAAATGGACAAGAAGAAGAGCTCTGTGACTTAGTCTCCTTTAAGAGCTTTATGATTTCCTTGAAACCTCGGGACTGTGGTCACATAATTCATCTTCCTCCTTTTGCTGTGGCAAGTTTTGATGCTAAAGGTAAATGAATCATGGCTCCTTCTTGTGCTCCCAGATGGGTTGTGAAGAGAGACATTACAGATAATATCTTTCAAGGCAATGCTTTATGTGGTGTTGAGGGTGGGGTTAAGGAAAACAAGGTAGGCTGCTATAAAGGATAAGATGTTCTTAAAAGATAACTAGGAGTTTGGCAGTCAGACAAGGGGGAGGAAGGGCACTTCAGGTAGAGAAAATATATATATATATATGCAGGGTAAATGAAATGAATGGCAAGTCCATAAAACGTGTAAATTATAGGATGGCATGGCATCATATAATGCAGCTGAAATGTTGGGAAACACAGCAGAATGGTGGACCACAGGTAAAGAGGGAAGGCAGAGACCAAAAGAGGGATAGCCTTGGAAGTTATATTAAAGAATTCAGACATTATCCTGTAGTTGTGGGAAACCACTGAGGGGTATAAACTTGTAATAAAGTAATCAGATTTTTAATATAGAAAGGTCATTTTCTAAAGAGAGCTGACTCAACTACTGGGAGCAACTACTGAGCTGTCTGGAGGCAGGAAAATTCAATGGGACACTATTATTACCACAGATCAGATGAGACATGATGGGGACCTAAGGAAAGTGCTGGGAAAGCAGAGAAATAAATGAAAATAAGAGATTTTGAGAGAGAAAATTTTTTAAAAGTGAAAATTGGTGAAGAAGCCAAAGTCTTGGATAACCTCCCATGCTTCTTGATTGAGTGGCTGTATTGGTGGTGGACAGAGTGGGAAGAGAAATAACATGAGGAGAGATGAGTTCAATTTGGCCCAGACTGAATTAATGTAGGACGTCCAAGTGAATTAGGAGGTTAGACACTTGGATCTGGCAACCCTTTTGTTTTGTAAGCTGAAGTACAATCAAACAATCCAAGAAATGCAGAGGCCTTCAGTCAATAAATCCTTTCCTTTAAAGTCATCAGGCTGTGATTTCTACCATGTTCCTTTGAAATGAATTTCAGACAGAAAAGTGTCAATATACATGGAATACAAGAAATTCTGAAAAAATTAGAGCACAAATGCTGGTATCTTCAGATCTTAGGTAGTGCTGAGACTTGAATAAATTCTTGTCATTCCAGTATATGTCAATCAAGTTTCATTATGAGAGCCCACATGTTTTCATGAGTAAAGAAGAGTTACTCAGGTCGCACTGTGGTCCTGATCTCACAAAAATTGTCTCTAACTCCAAGAAACCGACCAGTTTGTATACACAAAAAGAACTTGGTTATGAACAATCCAAGCTCAAGCTCTCCCAAAGGGAATGATTTTTATTCCCAGGGACAAGGTGTACAGATCACCCAGGGATTTTGAGACCTGTATGTTGATTAGCCACAGGCATGTACTGTGCTGGGACAAAGCAGAAATGCTACTTGGATTTCATCCATAAACTTGGTGTCAGCAAATGCTATTGCAGAACAAGGCTTCAGTTTAATCTATTATCTTAAAAAACCTCAGGAATTCTTTTGCCACCCAATATTTTTAAATGATCATCATGTGTTTCTTCACCAATGAAGAAATTACATTTCAAAATGCCTTTTGAAGGGAAATTACCTAATAACAACTCCTTGGGTGTGTATGTCTGTGTGTGGAAGGGGAGGGGTATTAATGAGGAGAAGAAACACCTGCCAACTTTTTTCTTCCTTCTCTTTTTTTGGCTGGGGGAGGAGCAACATATAGACATCAGAAAAGTTAAAATGCGGAAAATTAAAGTGACAGAAGCAAAAACATCTTCTGTCTTTAAATGTCATTCTTGTTTTCTACCCACAGTAGGCAGATATAATAAAGATATAATTCTGTTGATATGGATTAGATTTCATACTCTTCCAAATTCATTACCTGAATTCCTTCTTAGATTATTAAAGACCTAATCTGCCTCTGCCAATTTTCAGACTGCCTTGTACAAAGTAGAGCAAATTCCAAAAGTTAAGGCTTGCTTTATCAGCTCCACACCACTTAACAGAACTAAGAAATCAAAGGCTGAAGTTTGGCAAAATGAGCTGAACTTATGTTTCCCTAATCTACACCTCCAGTCCTGATACCACCCAAGTTCCAGTCCAGATTTTTCAGTGGCTTTTGGATATGTCCCCTGTATGTCATTCTGTCCTCTCAAATTCTACATGCTTCAATTGTATTTATCATCTCCTCTTTCTCACCCTACTAGACACCACCACTTCTCCCTGAGCCCATTATTCCTGACTTCTTATTTCCAAAAATGTGGTGCATGAGTCTCACTCATGGACTACATGATCACTCCTAAACACCAATATTTTATCTCTTGATTCACGTTTGTGCTTTAGTGACGCCATGAGCTTCAAGAACATTCAAAGCCAAGTGTGTTAAAGCTGTAGGTGCCAGTGTCTGAGGATCTACAGCTTGCTACTCAATGTATTTAAGATGGTGTCACACTGGCACCTCAAACTAACCAAAGTATTAACTGAATCCATGGGCCTCTACACCTCTACCCCAAACTGTTCCTGCTTCCTTGCTCCCTTGTCTCAGAGAATCTACCATCATCCCCACTAAACTGCTCAAGCCAGCTTCATTCTCTTGCTGACTTATTGGTCCATCCAGCTGCCAACCCCCATCAATCCCACCTTCTCAATAACTCTCAAATCCATTAAGGATGACCCTGGTCTGCCTCAGCACAGGCATTTTGTATTTCCTTCTGGACTGAAAGTCTTTTAACTGTTCTCCCAGACTCCACTCTGCCCTTCTGACTGTGGTCAGAGTGATCTTTCTAGAATGTAGTTTTGAGTACCATGTTCTGCATCTTTCATCTTTCAATAACTTCCTTCTGCCCCCAAGATCCTCCACTACATGGCCCATTCTGACCGCTCTAATCCCATTCACTACAGCTCAACAACATTCCTGTTCTCACAAGCTACTCCTGTCCACAAAGATGTCTAGTCCTTCATATCCTTTTCAAATGCCTTGATACTTTATATTACTTCCTCTTTGTTCTAAAAATTGGTGAGTAGGAGTCCCATGTCTAACAATGTGACTGTGTTACAGAAAATGTTAATCTGAAAACACGTGTTTCTAAAGGGTATATACCCAGAGTAGATTGAGTTAAAGACTGGGTTAGGCAAATTGTAGTACATACAAGTAAGAGTAAGGGGAATTATAAGTTTCAAAGGAGGGAAGTGAGAAGAGTTTGATAGAAAGGTAGTGGGGGCCCTGAGAAAGGAGGGAAGAGGATAAGTGAAACAAGTGTGAAAATGAAACAGAGCTCAGTACTGTGACGAGATGCTGTGGCCTGAGAAGAGAGACATGCATTGAGAATTTCCCAGGGATAAGGATGGCCAAAAGATTGTAGTGAACTAGAGTGCCTTTGATTCCATTTTACATGGCTTATCTTCACTGTTCTGAGGTGTGAACCTCTCTATTACTCCTAAACCTTCCATAAAATTCTGTTACAATGGCACTTTGTGTTGGTGCAGAACAGTGTTCAAGTCAGAGGTGATGCAGGTGTAATGAGAGCAGAGCTGATGTGGGAAGAAGACAGTAGCCACCATCATCTAAGGGGTGACAGGGAAGCAGGCCACAGTGTAGACTGACCACAAGAAAGTGAGATGCACACAGCTAAACAGACATGTTAACCAGGGTGTTAGATTTTCTACAACCTGAGGGATCGTGTCTCAGGGAAGTTTATTTAACAACAGAGGTAAAGGAGACTCAATTCCTGTAAGGCTGAAAAAATTAGGGATTTCCAGGCAGCTAACTCTTTGGTTATAGTTACAGCCCATACAAGAAAGTCACAGAATTGCCATGAAGTAAATAAATACTCCTGAAAAAGTGAATATACAGTGATAAATACATAAAATATAAGTTAAAATGGATATACTTATTGAAGGATATTGGTAAAATCATGTCAGACTTGAGAAGAGAATTAACTTCACAAGATGACTGATGATTATTTAAAAATTGGCATTTATTTTCCAGATCCTTAATTTACAAAAAAGGTATACTGTTTCCAATGGCTCAGATAAATAATGACATGATTTGAATCAAACTAGAAGAAAGAGAGAGAGGGAAGTATGTGGAAGAAAAAGGAGAGGTTTATTATCATTATCCTAGAATTTTTACAAATTCTAAACTAGAAATTCAGAAACTAAATCAAATTTCCATTATATCTTACATAATGGAATTTATATAATAGGCAGGTAAAAGTCATCAAGCTTGAGATGTCACAATTCAGGACATACTTTAATGCCAACAGAAATCATTTCAGACATAAAGTATATTTCCAAAGCCTAAAAAAATATTCTTTCACACACAGCCCCAACAACTATATGTGAGAACATTTGGTACTTACTGCAGAGTCACCAGAGTTTTATGGAGGGTAACATTTCTCTTGGACTTCTATGCTAAACAGAATTTAAGAAAGCTGTGTGAAGGAATGTGTATGAGAAATAATACATCAAGATTCCTAAAGCAGAAGCTACATCTCTGAAATTTAGTAGTTCAAGGATTCCAGAAGAGTTCCTAATTAATTTTGATGTATTAGTCAGGATAAGTTAGGATATGCTGCAGTTATAACCTTAAAGTTCTCAGTGGTGCAGTATAGCAAGATTATTTATTACTCATAAAATATCTTCAGCAGATGTGGGAGATTGGGCAGGACTAATGCTCTCCATGATGTTTAGATTCTATGGTTTTTCCATATCAACACACACTCCCAAGCACATGAATGTGCTTTTTAAACACATTCATCTGCAGCTCAAATTGTGGTTACATGACTATACGAACTTTAAGAAAGCATGTATAAATCAAGAAAACAATATAAAAGATCAATGAATCAAAAAGTTGGTTTTTTGAAAAGTTAAATAAAATTGAGAAACGTTTAGCCAGACTAAGAAAAAAAGAGACAACATATAAATAAGTAAAATCAGAAATGAAAAAGGAGACATTACAACTGATAATACAGAAATTCAAAGGATCATTAATGGCTACAACGAACAACCATATGCCAAAGAAAGGAAAATCTAGAAGAAATGAACAAATTCCTAGACACATACAACCTACCAAGATGGAACCAGGAAGAAATTCAAAACTTGAACAGATCAATAAAGTAACAAGATCAAGCTGTAATAAAAAATCTCCCAGTAAAGAAAAGCCCAAGACCCAGTGGCCTCGCTGCTAAATTCTACCCAACACTTAAAGGAGAACTAATATTAATCCTACTAGAACTTTTCCAAAAAATAGAGAAAGAGGGAATACTTCCAAACTCATTCTACAAGGCCAGTATTACCCTGATACCAAAACCAGACAAAGACACATCAAGAAAGAAACTGCAGGCCAATATTGTTAATAAATATAGATGCAAAAATCTTCAACAAAATACTAACAAACCAAATTTAACAGTACATTAAAAAGATCATTCATGATGACCAGGTGGGATTTATCCCTGGGATGCTAAGATGGTTTAGCATATGCAAATCCATCAGTGTGATACATCATATCAACAGAATGAAGGACAAAAACCATAGGATCATTTCAATTGATGCTAAAAAATAATTTGATAAAATTCAACATCCCATCGTGATAAAACTCCTCAAAAAACTGGGTATAGAAGAAACATACCTCAACATAATAAAAGCAATGTATGACAGACCCACAGCTAGTATCATACCGAATAGGGAAAAACTGAAAGCCTTTCCTCTAAGATGTGGAACGCAGCAAGGATGCCCACTTTCACCACTGTTATTCAACGTAGTACTGGACGTCCTGGCTAGAGCAATCAGACAAGACAAAGAAACAAAGGGCATCCACATTGGAAAGGAAGAAGTCAAATTATCCTTGTTTGCTGATGATAGGATCATATATTTGGAAAAACCTAAAGACTCCAACAAAAAACTATTTGAACTAATAAAAAAAATCAGTAAATCAGTAGGGTACAAAATCAACATATAAGAATCAGTAGCATTTCTATATGCCAACAGTGAACGATATGAAAAAGAAATAAAGTAATCCCATTTACAATAGCTACAAATAAAATTAAATACCTAGGAGTTAACCAAAGAAAGGAAAACTATAAAACAGTGATGAAATAAATTGAAGAGGACATTAAAAAATGGAAAAATATTCCATGTTCATGGGTTGGAAGAGTTAATATGGTTAAAATATCCATACTACCCACAGAAATCTATAGATTCTATGCAATCTCTATCAATACCAATAACATTCCTCAAAGAAATAGAAAAAACAATATGAAAGTTTATATGGCACCACAAAAGACCCAGAATAGCCAAAGCTATGCTGAATAAACAGAACAAAGCTGGAGGAATCACATTACCTGCCTTAAAATTATATACTACAGAGCTATAGTAACCAAAACATCATGGTACTTGCATAAAAACAGATACATAGACTAATGGAACAGAATAGAGAACACAGAAACAAATCCACACACCTACAGTGAACTCATTTTTGACATGATGCCATGAATATGCAATGGGGAAAAGGCAGTCTCTTCAATAAATGGTTCTGGGAAAACTGAATATCCATATGCAGAGGATGAAATTAGACTCTTATCTCTCATCAACAATAAAATAAAAATGGATTAAAAACTTAAATGTAACACCTCAAACTCTGAAACTACTACAAGGAAACATTGGAGAAAGACATTGGTCTGGGCAATAATTTCTTGAGCAATACCCTGCAAGCACAGGCAACCAAAGCAAACATGTATAAATGGGATCACAACAAGTTAAAAAGCTTCTACACAGCAAAGGAAACAATCAACAAAGTGAAGAGACAACCCAGAGATTGGGTGAAAATATTTGCAAACTACACATCTGACAAGGGATTGATAACCAGAATATATAAAGAGTTCAAACAACTCTATAGGGAAAAAAAATCTAATAATCCCATCAAGAAATAGACAAAAGATCTGAATAGACATTTCTCAAAAGAAGGCATACAAAGATAAACAGGCATATGAAAAGGTGCTCAACATCACTGATCATCAGAGAAATGCAAATCAAAACTACAATGAGTAATCATCTCACCCCAGTTAAAATGGCTTATATCCAAAGGACAGGAAATAATAAATGCTGGCAAGGATGTGTGGAGAAAAGGGAACCTTTGTACACTTTTGATGAGAATGTAAATTAGTATTACCACTATGTAGAATAGTTTGAAGGTTCCTCAAATAAACTAAAATGAGAGCCACCATATGATCCAATAATCCCACTGCTGGATATGTACCCAAAAGAAAGAAAATCAGTATATCAAAGGAATAGCTGCACTCCCATGTTTGTTGCAGTACTATTCACAATAGCTAAGATTCGGAAGAGACTTAAGTGTCCATCAACAGATGAATGGATAAAGAAAACATGTTACACATACACACAATGGAACACTATTCAGCCATAAAAAAGAATGCGACCCTATCATTTGCAACAACATGAATCGAACTGGAGCCCATTATATTAAGTGAAATAAGCCAGGCACAGAAAGACAAACATCACATGTTCTCACTTATTTGTGGGATCTAAAAATCAAAACAATTGAACTCATGGAGATAGAGAGTAGAAGGATTATTACTGGATGCTGGGAAGGATATTAGAGGGCTTGGGCCTGGCTGGGGATGGTTAAAGGGTACAAAAAATAGAAAGAATGAATAAGACCTACAATTTGATAGTGCAACAGGATGACTATAGTCAATAGTAATTGTATATTTTTAAATAATTGAAAGAGTATAATTGGATTGTTTATAAGGCAACATTCTCCATGATATGATTATTAGGCATTATATATACACTTGTATCAAAACATCTCATATACTCCATAAATATATATACCTACAATGAGCCCACAAAAATTAAAAATGTAAAAAATTTTTTAAACTTTAAAAAGCACGTACACTCAAAGAAAAATTCATTTTTTTCTTTCACTTTTTTTCTGTCTTTTTTTGACACAGGATCTTACTATGTTGCCCAGGCTTGTCTCAAACTCCTGGGCTCAAGTGATTCTCCTTCCTTGACCTCCAAAAGTGCTGGGATTACAGGTGTGAGCCACCATGCCTGGCCTAAGAAAAACTCATTTAGAGTTGATTTTTGTATATGGTGTGAGATATGGGTCTAATTTCATTCCTTTACTTGTGGATATCTCATTTTCCCAATACCATTTATTGAAGATTGTCCTTTCACTATTATGTGTTCTTGGCAAAGTTAAGTTATTCATTGTGTATTTCAAAATAGCTGAAAGAGTATATTTTAAATGTTTTCACCATAAAAAATATGTGAATAGAGATTTAATTGGCCTAATGTAATCATTCTACATTGTAAATATATATATCAAAATATCACATTGTACCCCATAAATACATAGTTATTATTTTTCAATTAAAAATAAAATTTTACAGCCATAAAAAAAAATCATATCCTTTGCAGCAACATGGATGCAGCTGGAAGCTATTATCCTAAGCAAATTAACACAGGAGCAGAAAACCAAATATCGCATGTTCTCCTTTATAAATGGGAGCTAAACACTGAGTACTCACAGACATAAAGACAGTGACAATAGAAACTGGCGACTATTAGAGTGGAGAGGGAGGGAGAGCAGCAAGGGTTCAAAAACTACCTATTGGGTACTATTCTCAGTACCTGGGTGATGAGATCATTCATACCTCAAACCTCAGCATTACACAACATACCCTTGGAGCATACCTGCACATGTACCTTCTGAATCTAAAATAAAATTTGAGAAAAATGTGTTTAAGATAATTGAATAAAATGTACAAACAAAATAAAATAATAATTCGATGAACACAGATGTAAAAATTTTCAACAAAATACTAGCAAACCAAATCCAGCAGCACATCAAAAAGATAATATACCATGATCATGTGGCTTTTATTCCAAGGATGCAAGGATAGCTCAACATGTGCAAATCAATGAATGTGATTCACCACATAATCAGAAAAACAAAAACCATATGATCATCTCAATGGATGCAGAAAAAGCACTTGATAAAATTCAGCAATGCTTCATGAAAACCCTCAACAAACTAGGCACAGAAGGAACATACATCAAAATAATAAAAGCCACATACAATAAACCCACAGCCAACATGACACTGAATGGGAAAAATTTAAAAGCATTCCCCCTAAGAACTTGAATAAGACAAGAATGCCCACTTTCACCACGTCTACTCAACATAGAACTAGAAGTCCTAGCCGAAGCAATCAGGCAAAAGAAAGAAACAAAAAGTATCCAATTGGAAAAGAGGAAGTCAAATTATGTTTACTTATAATATGATCTTATACCTAGAAAACCCTAAATACTCTGCCAAAAGACTGCTGGATTTGATATATTCAGTAAAGTGTCGGGATACAAAATCAACATACAAAAATCAGTAGCATTTCTTTTCTTTTCTTTTCTTTTTTGAGATGTGATCTCGGCTCATTGCAACCTCCGTCTCCTGGGTTCAAACGATTCTCCTGCCTCAGCCTCCTGAATAGCTGGGACTACAGGCACACAGCAACATGCCCAGCTATTGTTTGTATTTTTAGTAGAGACGAGGTTTCACCATGTTGGCCAGGATGGTTTTGATCTCTTAACCTCATGATCTGCCCACCTCAGCCTCCCAAAGTGCT
>NW_022436957.1:10626388-10746092 GCF_009761245.1 Sapajus apella
TATATATATTTTATTGCACTTTAGGTTCTGGGGTACATGTGCAAAACATGCAGAATTATTGGACAGGTACAAACATGGCAATGTGGTTTGCTGCCTCCATCCCTCCATCACCTATATCTGGCATTTCTCCCCATGTTATCCCTCCTGAACCTCCCTCCCACCCTCTGTCCCTCCCCTATTCTCCCCCAACGGATGGCACTGTGTGATGCTCCACTCCCTGTGTCCATGTGTTCTCATTGTTGAACACTGGCCTATGAATGAGAACATGCGATGTTTGGTTTTCTGTTCTTCTGTCAGGTTGCTAAGAATGATGGTTTCCAGATTCATCCAGGTCCCTGCAAAGGACACGTACTCCTCGTTTTTTATGGCTGCATAGTATTCCATGGTATATGTGCCACATTTTCCTTGTTCAGTCTATCATTGATGGGCATTCGGGTTGGTTCCAGGACTTTGCTATTATAAACAGTGCTGCAGTGAACATACATGGGCATGTGCCTTTATAATACAATGATTTATAATCCTTTGGATAAACACCCAGTAAAGGGATTGCTGCGTCAAATGGAATTTCTGTTTCTAGGTCCTTGAGGAATCGCCACACTGTCTTCCACAATGGTTGAACTAAGAGTGTTGCTATTTCTCCACATCCTCTCCAGCATCTGTTGTCTCCATATTTTTTAATAATTGCCATTCTAACTGCTGTGAAATGGTAACTCAATGTGGTTTTGATTTGCGTTTCTTTAATGACCAGTGATGATGAGCATTTTTTCATATATTTGTTGGTCTCATAAATGTCTTCCTTTGAAAAGTGTGTGTTCATGTCCTTCGCCCACTTTGGGTTTGTTTTTTTTCTCATGAATCTGTTTCAGTTCTTTGTAGATTCTGGATATTAGCCCTTTGTCAGATGCGTAGATTGCGAAAATGTTTTCCCTTTCTCTTGGTTGCTGGTTCGCTCTAACGATTGGTTCTTTTGCTGTACAGAAGCTCTGGAGTTTAATTAGATCCCATTTGTCTATCTTGGCTTTTGTTGCCAGAGCTTTTGGTGTTTTAGTCATGAAGTCCTTGCCTATGCCTATATCCTGAATGGTTTTGCCTAGGTTTTCTTCTAGGGTTTTTAAGGTACTAGGACTTATGTTTAAGTCTTTAATCCATCTGGAGTTAATTTTACTGTAGGTGTCAGAAAGGGGTCCAGTTTCTGCTTTCTGCACATGGCTAGCCAGTTTTTCCAATGCCACTTGTTAAACAGGGAATCCTTTCCCCATTGCGTGTTTTTGTCAAGTTTGTCAAGGATCAGATGGTTGTAGATGTGTGGCGTTGCTTCCAAGGCATCTGTTCTGTTCCACTAACCTATATCTCTGTTTTGGTACCAGTATCATGCTGTTTTGATTACTGTAGCCTTGTTGTATAGTTTGAAGTCAGGTAGCGTGATGCCTCCAGCTTTGTTCTTTTTGCTTAGAATTATCTTGGCTATGTGGGCTCTCTTTTGGTTCCATGTGAATTTTAAGGTGTTTTTTTCTAGTTTGTGAAGAGGGTCATAGGTAGCTTGATGGGGATAGCATTGAATGTATAAATTACTTTGGGCAGTATGGCCATTTTCACAATACTGATTCTTCTTAACCATGAGCATGGAATGTTCTTCCATCTGTTTGTGTCCTTTCTGATTTCCTTGGGCAGTGGTTTGTAGTTCTCCTTAAAGAGGTCCTTTACATCCTTTGTTAGTTGTATTCCTAGGTATTCTATTCTCTTTGTAGCAATTGTCAATGGCAGTTCGCTCCTGATTTGGCTCTCTTTAAGTCTGTTATTGGTGTATAGGAATGCTTGTGATTTCTGCACATTGATTTTGTATCCTGAGACTTTGCTGAAGTTGCTTATCAGTTTCAGGAGATTTTGGGCAGAGACAATGGGGTCTTGTAAATATACAATCATGTCATTTGCAAACAGAGATAATTTGACTTCCTCCTTTCCTAACTGAATACCCTTTATTTCTTTTTCTTGCCTGATTGCTCTGGCTAGAACTTCCAATACTATACTGAATAGGAGTGGTGAGAGAGGGCATCCTTGTCTAGTACCAGATTTAAAAGGGAATCCTTCCAGTTTTGGCTATTCAGTATGATATTGGCTGTGGGTTTGTCGTATATAGCTTTTATTATTTTGAGATACGTACTGTCAATACCTAGTTTATTGAGAGTTTTTAGCATAAAGGGCTGTTGAATTTTGTTGAAGGTCTTCTCTGCATCTATTGATATAATCATGTGGTTTTTGTCTTTGGTTCTGTTTATGTGGTGAATTACGTTTACAGACTTGTGTATGTTGAACCAGCCTTGCATCCCCAGGATGAAGTCTACTTGATTGTGATGGATAAGCCTTTTGATGTGCTGTTGCAATCGGTTTGCCCACATTTTATTGAAGATTTTCGCATCTATGTTCATCATGGTTATTGGCCTGAAGTTTTCTTTTTTTGTTGAGTATCTGCCATGTTTTGTTATCAGGATAACGTTAGTTTCATAAAATGATTTAGGAAGGGTTCCCTCTTTTTGGGTTGTTTGCAATAGTTTCAGAAGGAGTGGTACCAACTACTCTTTGTATATCTGGCAGAATTCTGCTGTGAACCCATCCGGACCTGGGCTTTTTTTAGTTGGTAGGCTATTCATTGCTGCCTCAACTTCAGCCCTTGTTATTAATCTATTCATGGTTTCAACTTCTTCCTGGTTTAGGCTTGGGAGGGTTCAAGTGTCCAGGAATTTATCCATTTCTCCTAGGTTTAGTGATTTGTGTGCATAGTGTTGTTTGTATTGATCTCTGATGGTAGTTTATATTTGTGTGGAATCAGTGGTGACATCCCCTTTATCATTTTTTATTGCATCTATTTGATTCTTCTCTCTTTTCTTTTTTATTAATCTGGCTAGCAGTCTGTCTGTTTTGTTGATCTTTCCAAAAAACCAGCTCCTGGATTTATTGATTTTTTGAAGGGTTTTTTGTGTCTCTATCTCCTTCAGTTCTGCTCTGATCTTAGTTATTTCTTGTCTTCTGCTAGCTTTTCAGTGTTTTTGTTCTTGCTCCTCTAGCTCTTTTAATTTTGATGATAGAGTGTCGATTTTAGATCTTTCCTTCCCATGTAGGCATTAATTGCTATAAATTTTCCTCTAGACACTGCTTTAAATGTTTCCTAGAGATCCTGGTACATTTTGTCTTTGTTCTTGTTGGTTTCCAAGAACATCTTTATTTCTGCCTTCATTTCATTGTTTATCCAGTCAACATTCAATAGCCAGTTGTTCAGTTTCCATGAAGTTGTGTGGTTCTGAGTTAGTTTCCTAATCCTGAGTTCTAATTTGATTGCACTGTGATCTGACAGACTGTTTGTTATGATTTCCATTCTTTTGCATTTGTTGAGGAGTCATTTACTTCCAATTACGTGGTCAATTTTAGAGTAGGTGTGATGTGGTGCTGAGAATAATTTATATTCTGTGGATTTGGGGTGGAGAGCTCTATAGATGTCTATTAGGTTTGCTTGGTCCAGATCTGAGTTGAAGTCCTGGATATCCTTGTTAATTTTCTGTCCCGTTGATCTGTGTAGTATTGACAGTGGAGTGTTAGTCAAGTCCCCCACTATTATTGTATGGGCATCTAAGTCTCTTTGTAGGTCGTTAAGAACTTGCTTTATGTATCTGGGTGCTCCTGTATTGGGTGTGTATATATTAAGGATCCTTAGCTCTTCTTGTTGCATTGGTCCTTTTACCATTATGTAATGCCCTTCTTTGTCTCTTTTGGTCTTTGTTGGTTTAAATTCTATTTTATTGGAGACTAGGATTGCAATCCCTCCTTTTTTTTTGTTCTCCATTTGCTTGGTAAATCTTCCTTCAGCTCTATTTTGAGTCTATGTGTGTCTTTGCCTGTGAGATGGGTCTCCTGAATATAGCACACCAATGGGTCTTGACTCTTTATCCAATTTGCCAGTCTGTGTCTTTTTATTGGGGGCATTTAGCCCATTTACATTTAAGGTTAATATTATTATGTGTGAATTTGATCCTCCCATTTTGATACTAGCTAGTTATTTTGCCCATTAGTTGATGCAGTTTCTTCATTGTGTCGATGCTCTTTACCATTTGTTATGTTTTTGGAGTGGCTGGTATTGGTTGTTCCTTTCAATGTTTAGTGCTTCTTTCAGGAGCTCTTGTAAGGCAGGCCTGGTGGTGACAAAATCTCAGCAATTGCTTGTCCTTAAAGGATTTTATTTCTCCTTCACTTATGAAGCTTTGTTGGGCTACATATGAAATTCTAGGTTGAAAGTTCTTTTCTTTAAGGATGTTGAATATTGGCCCCCACTCTCTTCTGGCTTGTAGGGTTTCTGCCAAGAGATCCGCTGTGAGTCTGATGGGCTTCCTTTTTGGCTAACCTGATCTTTCTCTCTGGCTGCCCTTAGCATTTTTTCCTTCATTTCAACCCTGAATTTGATGATTATGTGAATCTGATGATTATGTGCCTTGGGGTTACTCTTCTTGAGGAATATCTTTGTGGTGTTCTCTGTATTTCCTGGACTTGAATTTTGGCCTGCCTCGCTAGGTTGGGGAAGTTCTTCTGGATGCTATCCTGAAGAGTGTTTTCCAGCTTGGATTCATTCTGCCTATAACATTCAGGTACACCTATCCAAAGTAGATTAGGTCTTTCTTTTCACATAATCCCATATTTCTTGGAGGCTTTGTTCATTTCTTTTCACTCTTTTCTCTCTAATCTTGCCTTCTCATGTTATTCCATTGACTTGATTTTCAATCTCTGATATCCTTTCTTTTGCTTGGTCAATTTAGCTATTGAAATGTGTGTATGCCTCAAGAAGTTCTCGTGTTGTGTTTTTCAGCTCCATGAAGTCATTTATATCTTCTCTAAACTGTTTATTCTCGTTACATTTCGTCTAACCTTTTTTCATGGTTCTTAGTTTCTTTGCATTGAGTTAGAACATGTTCTTTTAGCTCAGAGAAGTTTGTTATTACCCACCTTCTGAAGCCTGTTTCTCTTAATTCATCAGACTCATTCTCCATCCAGCTTTGTTCCCTTGCTGGTGAGGAATTGTGATCCATTGGAGGAGGAGAGGCATTTTGGTTTTGTGTGTTTTCATCCTTTTTGCACTGGTTTCTTCCCATCTTTGTGGATTTATCTACCTGTAGTCTTTGTAGTTGGTGACTTTTGGATGGGGTCTCTGAGTGGACGTCCTTTTTGTTGATGTCAAAGTTATTTATTTCTGTTTTTTAATTTTCCTTCTAACAGTCAGGCCCCTCTGCTGTAGGACTGCTGGAGGTCCACTCCAGACCCTGCTTGCCTGGTGATCACCTGTGGTGGCTGCAGAACAGTAAGGGTTGCTGCCAGTTTCTTCTTCTGTTATCTTCGTCCCAGAAGGATACCTGCCAGATGTCAGCCTGAGCTCTCCTGTATGAGGTGTGTCTTTGGATATATGGGGGTCAGAGAGTTGCTTGAGGAGACCGTCTATCCCTTCTAAGTGCTGAGCTGGGAGCTCATTGTTCCATTCAGAGCTGCTGGGTAGGTACATTTAAGTCTGCTGCAGCAGAACTTATAACTGCCTTTTTTCCCAGGTGCTGTGTCCTGGGAAGGTGGGGCTTTATTTATAATTTCCTGACGTGCTGCTGCCTTTTTTCAGAGATGCCCTGCCCAGTAAGGAGGTGGCCTAGTCACAGTCTACCATCAGAGGCATTGCCGAACTGCTGTGGGCTCTGCCCAGCTGCTGTGTGAACTTCTTTGTGGTTTTGTTTACAGAAGTATAGTTAGAACTACCTCGGTAATGGCAGTCTGCCTCAGTAATGGCGGATGCCCTTCCCCCCACAGAGCTGGATCATCCCGGGTCCAGCTGCACTTGCTGTGAAACTCTCAATCCAGAGTGTTTCACATTGCTGATCTTTGTGGGGGTGGGAACCACCAAGCCAAATCACCTGGCTCCCTGTTTCAGCCCCCTTTTCTTCAGTTGAATGGGCGGCTCTATCTCCCAGATGTTCCAGGTGCCAGTTGAAACAGCCGCCCAGATTTGTGTCAGTTTTTGTGCGGATACCCAGTGTGCTGGCTCAAACAGCTGTGCTGGAAACTCGTGGCACTTTTCAGCTCGAGAATCTCCTGGTCTGTGGGCCATAATAACTCGTTTGGAATTGCGGTGATCACTCACCCTCTGCGTTCTCGCTGGGAACTGCACTCCACACTCCAGAGCTGTTCCTACTCGGCCATCTTGGATGGGACCCCAGGCCACATCTTCTACCTGGACTATTGCAGTAGCTTCCTAACCCTGCCTGTTTGGTATTGCTCCACTCGAACCCATTCCCCAAATGGTAGGCAGAGTACTCTCTCCAAACACAAATCAGACCACGTCATTTCCTTGTTTAAAACCAGGCTTCCCACTGTCCCTCAAGTAAACCCATTAACATGGTTTTGCAAGACCTTCATGATGTGGCCTTTCCTTTCTTCTCCAGCCTTACATTTCACCCTCCCTGCCTTTCTCACCACTCTAACATACCCATCCCTCTTCCCTAGTCCTATCTTCCTGTTTGGTATTCTCTTCCTGAAAAACACTAATCTAACTCTCTTTCTCTTCTCCATCTCCCTGTCTCTATGTCTCTCTTCTTCCTCCTTCCTCTTCTCTCTACCTGTAACTCTTACTTCCCAACCTTTCCCCTTCTTGTTCCCCTGACTGAAATAATCTATTCTTTACTGGCATGCTTGCTACTTCCTCATGCTACAGTTGAAACGCATGTCATTGCTTTGGTGATCCCCCAAGACTGGGTTAGAGTCATGTCTTATATACTCCTACAACTACTGAACTTTACTTTTGTAATATCCATTGTATTGGTATTATAATTGTCCATGTTATTTGTTCTATTTTTGTTTTACAACTAGAAGATAAGCTCATTAATGATAAGGGCTTTGTAAGAGTTTAGCTGATAGGAGATAGAGAATAAAAATGGGTTACATAGGCCAGGCAAAGTGGCTCATGCCAGTAATCCCAGCACTTTGGGAGGTTGAGGCAGATGAATCAGGAGGTCAGGAGTTCAAGGCCAGCCTGGTCAAGAGACAAGTCTGGCCATTATGGTGAAACCCTGTCTCTACTAAAAATACAAAAATTAGCCGGGCATGGTGGTGTGCACCTATAATCCCAGCTACACAGGAGGCTGAGGCAGGAGAATTGCTTGAACCTGGGAGGGAGAGGTTGCAGTGAGCCGAAGATCATGCCATCACATTCCAGCCTGGGTGACAGAGCAAGACTCTGACTCAAAAAAGAAAAAAAAAAAAAAAAAAAAAAGAATGGGTTACATAAATAAATGTAATACATTTAATATCAAAAGTAACTCTGACTTACTAAATGCAGAGCAATGGCAATAAATAATTTTGTTAGGGTATCAATCCAATTAGACCTAAATTTTACCTTCTTAAAGCTTAAATCTAAAAAAGATAACTGAGAAAGATAGATAGCAAGTATCTCAGCTGTCCAGATCTTTACAAGAAAATGGTATTTTCATTATTAAAATGCATTTTACTATAGTTATAGATGTATTGCAATAACCATTACTTTATTGTATTGTAATATCCAATGTAAGGAGAAGCTGGGGGAACAGTATACAGGAACTCTATACTATTTTTGTAACGTGTTGAAAGCAAATCTAAAATGATCCCAAATTTAAAAGCTTTTTTAAAAATGATTTTGGATGCAGTCTCTACTTCTTAGGTATGTAATCCCCTTCAAAAAAGGAATTTCACAAAAATGTGAGGGCAAAACAATGAAAATCTGAATGTTTTCCAAAACAAATATTGATAATGGATCTCAGATACATATTCAGAATGCCTAAAATATTCTCTTCATTGCATTACTAAACATGTCATGATGAGTCTGGTCTATACAACTTACTTTTTCTTGCTATAAAGATAAAAGTAAATATAGAAAATTAAGATTTTTTTGCCATAAACTGCTTCGGTCCCCAAAAAAATGCTTTGATTCTCAAAATTCCATAAGGCCTACAATGGTTAAAATACTACTCTTAGTTAAGAAACTGCCATATCAATTTATTTGAAACACACTATAATTGTATTGCAGTTCAGTAATAGGTAATGTGTCTCAATTACAGAAAAAACCCTTAAGAGAGAGAAAAATCATATGAAAAGTGAAGCCCCATGCTGAGGGTATAAGATTCATAAAAGTCAGTTAGGCAGGGAATAGAGTCTATCTAGTTTCATGTTTTAATTATATTTTAAAATATTTGTTCAGAAAATGCCATCCTCTAACAAGTTAACCCTTATATAGCCGACAAATAATTATGACATATGACATGACATAGACCTTAACAGAGTAAGGCAAAACATTTAATGTAACTTATGACATATATAACCTAGTTATTTAAACAGACGATTATTCTGGTTCTCTTTTAGTATGCTACAAATTCACACGGGGCTTTTCTTATCATCTGGGGAGTCCTGTTAAGCCCCCAGAACTGAAGACAATGGGCATCAAGTGTGTATTCATTCTATAGGCAGGTGCTAACTTAGTGAGAGGTTGCCAGACTGGTTCAGTAACCACCACCTACCTCCAATTTATTTGGGAGAGACCCAGAGAGACAGAAATACACAGAGAGGTGATTTCTCAAAGTGAGAAGAAATGAGAGCATCTTGGCATTTTGTTTTCTTCCTCATAGGGACATTCTCTCCTCCCTCAAGCCAGGTCAAGGGGACAGCAAGAAAATCCTTTGACAAGATGGGAGAAATCCTTGTCAGAAGGGAAGAGCATCTCACTCTGCAGTTGGTGCTAGCTGAACTGCACATATTCACAGGTTTGCTCTGTCCCACCAGACTAGAGTGCAAGGGATTTCTTAGGAAAACCTGATAGCAATCATAGACCTTTAAAGAAGCACCAAAACTAGTGCCAGACTGTCCCTTGGAGAGATCTGAGAGCTGTACCAACAGCTGGAAGAGAAGGAAGCAGTGCAAGCAACTGTACTTCCAAGATTTGGGGGCACAAGGGTGACAGGTTTCTCTGTATGCCAAATAGATGCTGTGGGAGGTAGCCAACTCTGCTTGATTGCCTGATCCTCAACTGATGCTGTAGGGGAAAATGGAACAGGGTTCAGGGAGCCTTCACATGTATTATCACTGTAAGGGATTAAACACTTTGAATGCTAATTTCATTTTGGCTTGTGGTCTTAATCAGCTGCTCTGACAACTAGCAGCTCAGCTAGCTCTCTATACCTTGGCTGAGCTCCTGACAGAAAATGAGACCAATGGAGGTTAAGTAACCAGCCCAATATTCCTAACTAGTAAGTTGTGGATCCCAGATTTGAACCCTGGCCATTTTCTAAAAAGTAGTTTTTACTTTATAAGAATAATATACATGATTAGCTGAGAGTAATTAAACCCACAAGATGAGCCCTTTCAAGCAGAAGTCACAAAACAGTCAACTTTAGCAGATTTGTTACTCATTGCAAATAATACATACAAAAAGATTCTGGTATTAATTTTCAGTCTGGCCTCTCCTGAAGCCAGGTATGTGGTTGAGAGAAAGAACTTTCTTCTGGTTCTGCAAACCCTAGAAAATTACTATTAACTTTATTTCTAGATATGCTTCCCTCTAATGGTTCTGAAAAATGTTCTTTGCTCTTTTTACCTGAAAAGAATTCTCTCACTAATCTGAACCACGGTAGTTTTTTTGTTTGTTTGTTTTTGTGAACAGGGGTATCACATTATATTTGGTGTTAACTTTGTATCTGGGTATATTCAGTAGCTTCAGACACGTACCCTGAAAAACGATTCTACTCTGCAGATTAACATCGATATGCCAGCTTGCTTTGGGTTAATGTTTGCATGGTATATTTTTGCCTACCCTTTTATTTTTTACCCATCTGTATCTTACTATTTAAAATGTGTCTCTTGAATGCAGCACAGACACATGAAGAAATGCACAAATAAAACAAACAAATTGTTTATTTTACCTGGATGTTCGGTCCCTTTTCATTTAATGTAATTACTGATATAGTTGAACTAATATGGACTATTTGTTTTCTATTTGGCCTACCTTGTTTCCTCTTTACTTGCCTTCTTTTTGACTAATAATATTTTTTCTACTTTTTCCTTACATTGATATTTTGTTAATAATTATGTTAAGGTAAATTTACTGAAACAAAATGCACAGATTTTTAAGATATAGTTTAATAATTTATGACAAATGTACACATTTGGGTAACTACCACCCCAATCAAGATATAGAACATTTCTATCATTCCAGAAAGTTTCCATGACCCTTTCTAGTTAACACCTCCTTAGTCATATATTAATTTTGTTTGTTCTAAAAGTTCATATAAATGGAGGTCGTGTTGGACCCCTACAGACTCCAATAAGGATAGCACCAGGTTTGAGAGGCCAAAGAAGAAACCCAGAGCTAGCAAATGAGCCATAGAGTTTATTGAGGGAAACTTACATACAGAGTGGTTCAGTGGCAGCAGACTGCAGAACTGCCACTGCCTGCAGAAAGCATGCAGTTTACGCATTTTCACTTATCACCCTCCCCCTAACAACCTTTGCCTGACAACCTTCATTTAATTCAAAACAAAGGGTTTCAATCCCTTGTGCACCCATGTTCCACAGGACAGGGGCTGGAGGCTCAGATGTTCCTCATAGATAAGAAATGGATCTTTGGGTTGGCCACACTGGGACCTCCAAACACACATTTAGGTTTACCTGCCATACAGAGCCGTTCTTGGGGTATGCTTAAGTTATTGCTGTCAGGCGCATCTATCATACACAGATATGTCTACCATACAATGGAATCATAAAGTATTTACTCTTTTATGGTTTTTTTTACACATTATATTTATGAGATTAATCCATGTCATTGTTCTGTTTTATTTCTAACTAGTATTCCAAGGTGGAAATATAATACCACAACTTATCTATTCTGCTATTAAAGGACATTTAGGTTTTTCCTTTCAGAGGCTATTATAAATAAAACTATCACAAACATTAGTGTATCAGTGTTTCTGTGGACATACATTTTCATTTATTTTAGGTAACTACTTAGGAGTGCTAAGTCACAGAGGCTTCTGTTAACTTTTGGTGTTTGACTTAAAGATCATAAAACACATTTCTGGCTTATTACGTCATAATACAAATTAATTTTTCATTTTCCTGATAATTCTAGAACTTAGTAACTTAAAATCTATTTGCTGTCCTAAATTCTTTTTGAGTGGTTATGCATTTTAGTTCCACAAATAAAGTCAAGACATGGCAATTATTAGTTTGTACAGAAATTATTTATATTCACATATACATATTTTCATGTGTTGTTCATTGCCTGCTGCATTTCCATGTTCTGTCCAGTAACATTTTGTTCCTACCTGAAGAAACCCTTTTAATATTTCTTATAGAAAAGGACTACTGGAAAGGAATTCCCTTGGCCTTTGTCTGGAAATGTCTTTATCTTTTCCTTATTTCTGAAGCATATTTTTGCTAGACATAAAATTCTAGGCTATTTTTTATAAGTAGTTTTAAAGATATTAATCCCACTGCTTTTGGGGTTTGTTTCTGACAAAACATCAGCTGTCAGTTACACTGTCACATTTTTTAAGGCAATCTGTCTTTCTTCTCTAACCACTTTAAGATCTTCTCAATGACTTCACCTTTGTTTATTAACTGATTTTCCATGGTGTGCATTAAGTGTGGCTTCTTTTTTTTCTTACTTGTGGTTTTGTGAACTGGAGTCTCTAGGTTGGTATCGTTCATCAGTTTTAAACAAATTATCAGTTATTACCTTTTCAAATAATGCTTTAGCCTTATTCTCTTTCTCCTTTTCCTCTGGCACTTCAATAGTGTGTATGTCTCACATGTCTGCTATATGCTAATTTTGTTCCCACTTTGTTTTCTCTATGTTTCTGTTTAAGTATTTTACATTGATCTACATCTCAATTTACTAATTCTGGATTCTGCTATGCACCCTCTCCAGCTGAACTCATTCATTGTTTTTAATTTTAGATATTACATTTTTCAGTTCTAAACTTTGATTATTGTTTAAACATTACGAGTTTTCAATTTTCCATCCTTTCATCTTTTGTCCTTTTCCTCTATTTTGAACATATCATTTAACATATTACACTAAAATTATCCACTAATATTAATATCTGTCATATCTGTGGATCTGCATTTTTCTCTTATCATTGCTTTCCTCTTTACATATATAGATATTATTATATTGTGTGCCAGACACTGTATATAGAAGAACCACAGATGCTCCAGATGATTTTATCTTCCACCATAGAGGATTTCCCTTTTACTCCATTAGGCAATAAAAGTGAGTGGTTAATAACTCAATCCAATCAGAATTCGTGCTTAATCAGAAACATAAGATTCAAGCTATCTCTGGTATGTTCATCTTCCTAAATCCTGAAAGTTATACATCGCCTTATCCCTGGTAGTCAATGGAGACAGTTTTGTCCTTCAAAAGTTTTCAGCCTCTGACTTCATTCAGCCCTCCTATTTCATTCAGCTTCAAAACTTGGCAAATGTATTGAAAGGGAAGCCAGCCATGTGGTTTAAGTAGAGCTCCTCCCTGGCAGCACTGTACAATTTAAACAAATTTCAATCTGCCTTTTAGAAGTTTTGGGGCTAGCTCTCCCATTTCTTAACAGAACTACGAAAATATTCCAAGGTGAAAATTGTGCATTTAAGGCGCTTCAATATACTAATTTGTCACAACACCATACAGCTGCTAAAAGGTTGCTGACTTCTGTCCCCAAGCAGAAGCCCTTTCCTTGGACTAAGGCTGATTCACAGCCTATCCCTAGAGGAACAAAGAGTGTACAGTTATCAAGTTACTTTGGAATAATTCTCCCTTTTCTGTAATTTTAGCTCATCTAGACCTTATTTCTACAGTTCTCCGTTGCCTTTAAGGTGATTTTTGTAATGTATCCAGTTTTATCTAGTAGGAAAGTATACCTGTAGCAACCTATTTTATTTCACTGTTAAGTGAAAGTCATGTTTTTAATGTAATTTTAATTTGCATTTCACTTGAGTGAACTTGCACATGTTAAAGAGTTCACTTGCATTTCTTTTTCTGTTAACTGTTTTTAAGTTTCCTTGACCCTCTTTCTATTGACTCTTTTATCATTTTCAAGACATTTTCTCTGTATTATGGAGATTTGTTCTCTGAGATATGAGTCACAAATGTTTTTCCGGTGTGTATCTTGTCTTTCAACTTATGTTGTTGTTTTTTAACTGAAGATGTTTTGACTTTTTGTATGTGACTGAACTTCATGGCTTCTGAATTTTGTAACATTGATAAGTCTTCCCTACTCCAAGTTAATAAGAAAATTATCCCTTGCTTTCATGTAATGTTTTTCTTTCATTTGAAATTTTATACTATTTCAAATCAATCATGCTGATAGGCACATTCTTGCCATTCTCCCCCAGATGGCTACTTGGATTTCCTAAGATCATCTTTTCCTCACTAAAGCAGAATGTCATCATTATCATATATTAAATGCTCATGTGTATTTGATCCCATTTCTGAACTTTCTATTCTATTGTAGCAGGTGTCTATTTGCACACTAGAAACAAACTTTTATTGATATTTTATTATATATTTTAATATCCAGCACAGTGGATCTCTATTCCCCACATGCTTTTCTTTTTCAGAGTTTTCACAGCTTTTCTGGCTTGCAAATTTTTCCACAGAATTTTAGAATCAGTTTGATTTGTGCCTTAGAAGACTTATTGGTATTTTTATCAGGAGTGGGTTAAATCTATAAACTAATGTAGTGAGAACTGACAGGGACGTTTAGTTTTTCTATCCAAGAATATGGTATATATTACTATTTTTAAAGCCATTTTTTGAAATCTTTTAGTAGTATTTAAATGTTTTTTTTTCATTCAGATCTTACATATTTCTTGTGATGGCTATGTTTTAGTTGTTAATGTAATTATATTTGCTTTCTTATATAGTCTCATTTTGAAGACAATAGACTGGAATGAACTTTTCAATACCTTAAAATGTGATTGCTCTTTAGTACCTAAAAGTACCAAAGAAGCCATAGTGATTAACCTGAATTACTATTTGAGGGTAAAGAAAGAAGACTGCTCTCATTGAGGTCAGCCCATTTAATAAAAATTGTTTTCACAAAGTGGGATATATTTATTGAAGGAGTTCAAACTATTCTTCCAAAATCCTCTATATAATTAATCCAAAATAAAAACCTAGGAGTACTCCTTGACTACTCCTGCTCCTTCCACTGACCATCTCATGGTTTTTAACTAATGATGAGCATCAAAATCACATTTGTAGCTTTAAAAAATATATTTAGCCAGGCCTTACCCTTGATTCTGGTTCAGATATAAAGCAAGTCTAGGAATATATAGGAATACCTCGAAGACATTTTGGGTTCAGTTCCAAACCACCATAAAAAAGCAACCTATTTTAATAAAGTGAACCACACTTTTTTGTTTCCCAGTACATATGAAAGTTATGTTTAAATTATACTTTAATCTACTAAGTGTGTAATATCATTATGTCTAAAAACCATAATGAAAAAAAAACATAATGTATATACATTAATTTTAAAATACTTTATTCCTAAAAAAGGCTAACCATCACCTGGGCCTTCAGTAAGTTATAATTTTTTTGCTAGTCTAGGATCTTGCCTTGATGTTGATGGCTGTTGACTGATCAGGGTGGTGGCTGCTGAATACTGAGGTGGCTGTGGTAATTTCTTAAAATAAGACAATGAAGTTTGCCATGTTGATTGACTCTACCTTTCATAGAAGACTTCTCTGTAGCATATAATGCCATTTCATTGCATTTTACCCACAGTAGAACTTTTTTCAAAATTGGAGTCAATCCTCTCAACTGCTGCTGCTGCTTTATCAAATAAGTTTATGTACTAAGTCCTTTGTTGTCATTTCCATAATGTTTATAGTACCTTCACCAAGAGTAGATTCCATCTCAAGAAACTACTTTCTTTGCTTATCCATAAAAACCCCTCATCCATTCAAGGTTGATCATGACATTGCAGCAATTCAGTCACATCTTCAGGATTCACTTCTAGTGCTAGTTCTCTTGCTATTTCTACCACATCTGCAGTTACTTTTTCCACTCAAATCTGGAACCCCTTAAAGTCATCCATGAGAGAGGGAGTCAACTTTTCCCAGACTCCTGTTAAAGTTGATTTTTTTTTTTCAGATGGTCTCTGTCACCCAAGCTGGAATGCAATGGAGTAATCACAGCTCACTGCAACCTTGTCCTCCCAGGCTGAAGAGATCCTCCCACCTCAGCCTCCCAAGAAGCTGGGACCACAGGTGTACACCATCATACCTGCCTAATTTATTTTTATATTTTGTAGATATGGGGTCTCCCTATGTTGCCCAGGCTAGTCTCAAACTCCTGGACTGAAGGTATTCCTCCTGCCCTGGTATCTCAAACTATTAGGATTACAGGTGTGAACCACCATACCCAGCTGAATTTTGATATTTTGACCTCCTCTCATGAATCACAAATGTTCTTAATGGCATCCAGAATGTTGAATTCTTTCCAGAGGATTTTCAATTTACTTTATCCAGATCCATCAGAGGAATCACTACCTATGGCAGCTATAGCCTTACAAAATGTATTTGGGTATCCAGGAACATTGTCGATGAGCAGTAATATTTTGTCAGAAATCTTTTTGTTCTGAGCAGGTCTCAATAGTGGGCTTACAATATTCAGTAAACAATGTGGTAAGGAGATGTGCTGTCATCCAGGCTTTGTGGTTTCATTTACAGAGCACAGGAAGAATAGATTTAGCATAATTCTTAAGGTCCTAGGATTTTCAGAATGGTAAATAAGCATTGTCTTTAAGTCATCAGCTGCAGTAGCCCCTACCAAGACAGTCAGGCTGTCCTTTGAAGTTTTGAGGCCAGGCACTGACTTCTTTCTAGCTATGAAAGTCCTAGATAACATCTTCCTAGAGAAGACTGTTATGTCTACTTTAAAAATCTAATGTTTAGTATAGCTCCCTTTATTTATGGCCTTAGTTACATCTTCTGGACAACTTGCTGCAGCTTCTATATCAGTACCTGCTGCTCCACCTCACACTTTTCTGTTATGGACAGGATTTCTTTCCTTAAACTTCATGAACCAACCTTTTCTATCTTCCAGCTTTCCTTGCAATTCCTCACCTCTCTCAGCTCTCACAGAATTGAAGAGAGTTAGAGCCTGTTCTGGATTAGGCTTTGACTTAAGTAAATACTGTAATAGAAGAACATTGATCTTCTATCCAAATCACTCAAGCGTTCTCCTTATCAAAGATAAGGCCATTTTGCTTTCTTATCATTTGTGTGTTCACTGAAATAGCACTTTTAATTTCAAGAACTTTTCCCTTGCAATTATGGGTTGGCTAACTGTGGCAAGAAGCCTAGCTTTTAGCTTATCTTGGCTTTCAACATGCCTTCCTCATTAAGTTTAATCGTTTCTGGCTTCTGATTTCAAGTGAGAGACATGCAACTCTTCCTTTCACTTGAATACTCAAGAGGCCACTGTAGGCCTAACTTCAATAAGTGTTGTGTATCAGAGAATAGGGATGTCTGAGGAGTAGAAGAGAAACGGGAACGGCCAGTAGGTAGAGCAGTCAGAACACACACATTGATAAATTAAGCTTGTCATCTTATATGGTTGTGGTTTGTGGCACCCAGAACAGTTACAAAGGTAGTGTCAAAAATCACTGATCACAGATTACCATAACACACATAATAATAAAGAACAAGTTTGAAATATTGCAGGAATTGCCAAAATGTGACACAGAGACACAACATGAGCACCTTATGTCAGAAAAATGGTAGACTTGCTTAATGCAGGGTTGCGGAGCTTTCCATTTGTAAAAAAAAAAATGTAATATACATGAAGCACAACAAAACAAGGCATGCTTGTATATGCATGTCTTTGTGTACATGTAAGTACACATATATTTAACTCCAGTGATTCTGGTTCCCCACCCTTTAAGAATCATTAATAAAAGAAAAACTAGAGCCCACAGAGATGGAGAATGGAATCTTAGATAGACTCAAGAGGTAGGCTAGAGGACACCATACCTTGCATGCCACATAGGGAATTTGATCTTCATTCTAAAAGTAATGGGAAGCCATTGAATGAACACTGAAACAGTGGAAAGATGATGAATAGTTTTTCAGCAGTGGATGATCAGACTTGTGCTTTGAGAAGACAACCATGGCTGCAGTTTGTAGACCAAGACTAGAAGGAAGCAAGAGTAAAAATAAGGAAACAAGTTGGGAAGCTGCTGAAATAGTCCACATAAGAAATAATAGCAGCATGAAGTAGGGAGTAGCAATGAAGATGAGAAAAACTAAAAAAAATTAAAAAGTATTTAGGACAGACTGACCACTAACAATCATGTTTATAGTCCTCTGGAAACATCACACTGTTTTTTTGTTCACTTTAGAATAACCTACCTTCCTTCTTCCAACATACCCTTGGTTTTCTAATTTCTACAAGTAATGAATGTTGTACTAGTTCCCTAGGGATGCTGTAATAAAATACCAAAACTTGGGTGGTTTAAACAACAGAAATTTATTGTTTCTCAGTTCTGGAGGCTAAAAGTCTGAAATCAAGCTGTTGACAGGACCAGGCTCCCTCTGAAAGCTTTCTTACTTCTTCCTACCTTCGGATGATCTACATGATCAAATATTGCCAGCAATATTTGGCTGGCAGCTATATAACTTCAGTCCCTGCCTTGTCATGAGCATTTTCCTTGTGTCTCTGTATTAACATGGCCATCTTAAGAAGACACCAGTCATTGAAATGCAACCCACCCTACTCCAGTATGACCTCATCTCAACCACATCTACAACAACCCTATTTCTAAACAAGGCCACATTCTGAGGTACCAGGAGTTAGAACCTTAGCATCTCTTTTTTGGGGGGACATAGTTCAACCTATAAACAAACGCCTATATAAAAAACTGCAGTAATAGTAGACAGTAAAATGTGAAGTCTCCCTCTCTATCCTCAAGTCTAAGCCAATTAATACAGGGTATTCAACTGGCCACAGATATTAGTTCAGGATTGAATGTGTGAATGAATGTGGGGCAGTAAGACATGAGGGAAGATCTTCCTTTGGAGAAGAAGTTTCCTCACTTTTCTATAATGCTCTCTTCTAGATGGAGTGGTGTGCAGATGTGTATCCTTTAAGTGTTGCAGCCCTTCCATACATGGGGCAGGGCAACTTTAGGAGGAAGCTGACAATCTCCTTAATATCCTGCTAGCTGTTGAATCAAACTGACTCAAGCTTGAATGCTGTCCACTGGTTACAACAAAGCTTATATGTCTCTCATGTGTACATCTGTTTCGAGTTGGGTTTTCTTTCAGTGTAATTCCTAATGAATAAAGGATATTAGGCATTGTACAATCATCATCATCCCATTGCTTCAGTGTTCACAGTAATTTCTCATTTTAGGAATTAAAGAAAACATATCCTTCCACAATGATTATTTACATAAGGCATGAACAATAACCTAAATGGTAAAATGTAAAAGATTAAGTTCATGTATCTTTTCATTTTCCGTTCATCACCAAAGATGCTGGAACACAGATAATGCAGGGAAATACTTTGGTACAAAATTTCTATCAATGAAAGCACAACACAAGTAAACATGGATTACCTTGTATTTATCCATTCAGAGAACACATCAGATGGTGAAGACTTTTTGGAATGACAACAAAACTCTATTTAAATACTTCAATTTCCCCCAAAACAAAAGCCTTGACTTTGATGAGGGTTACTTATTACCTTGAGTCTCAAAGTGGGGCCCATGAACCAGCAGAATCAGCATCAACTGTGAGCTTGTTAGAAATGCAGTCTCAGGTCCCACCCTAGACTATACTGAATCACAAAATAGATTTCAACAAGATCTCCAGGTGATAGTATGTATGTTAAAGTCTGAGAAGCACTATTACATTAAGACAATGATGCTACTAAAAAAGAAAAATCCATGAAGCCCTGCACCCTGAAATGGTCAAGCTGATTGTATGGCAGTGGCTCTTAACTCTGGCTGTACAATCACCAGGGGAGGCTGGGTGTGTGGTTCATGCCTGTGTTCCCAACTAAAATCCCAACACTTTGGGAGGCAGATCGCTTGAGCCCAGGCAGACCAGCCTGGGCAGCATGGTGAAACCCTGTCTCTACAAAACAAAACAAAACAAAACACACACACACACACACACACACACACACACACACACACTAGCCGGGCATGGTGGTGTGTACCCATGGTCCCAGCTACTCAAGGGTGCTGAAGTGGGAGGATTGCTTGAACTCGGGAGGTGGAGGCTGCAGTGAGCCGAGATTGTGCCACTGCACTGCAGCCTGGGAAACAGTGAGACACTGTCTCAAAAAAACACAAACAAAACCTAGGGAGTTTTTAAACTGATGCCAAGGCTCAAGGCAAAACCTCCCTAAACCATATGGATCAAAATCTTTCTTTGAGGTGGGGCTTAAGATCAGAAAAACATTTTAAGAAGCCCTTGGGTGATTCTTATATACAACCATGGCTGAGAATTATTTAGTGTGGAGCAGCAGTTCTCAAACTTGAGTGTGTATCAGAATAACCTAGAGGGCTTGTTAAGATAGATTACCACGCCCAACTCTGTTTCTGATTTAGCAGGTTTGAGATAGGGCCCAACAATTAGCATTTCTAATAAATTCTCAGATGTCACTGATGCTATTCCTTCCAGGACCACATTTTAAGAACTACTGATGTAGAGAAAGAAAAGTGACTGAACTGGAAACTCAAAAGGCTACCCAGGGTCTCTCAAGGGCAAAATAATTCATTACCTCACAACCATTAGGACGGCTAGTATCAAAACAACAGAAAATAATAAGTGTTGGGAAGGACACAGAGAAATTGGAATCCTTGTACACTGTTGGTGGGAATGTAAAATAGTGTAGTTATTATAAAAAATAGTACAGAGGTTTCTCAAAAAATTAATAAAATTAACATATGACCTAGTAATCTCACTTCTGTGTATATATCCAAAAAAGCTGGAAATAGAATCTCAAAAAGTTATTTGCACACCCATGTTTATTGCAGTATTATTCATAATAGCCAAGAAGTGGAAGCAACCTAAATGTCTATCAACAGATGAACAGATAAACAAAATGTGATATATATACACACAATGGAATACTATGCAGCTTTAAATAGAAAGAAATACTGTCACAAGCTATGATACGAATAAACCTCAAGGACACTGTGCTAAGTAAAATAAGCCAAGTCCAAAAATATAAATACTGTATGATTCCACTCATATTAAGTATCTAAAGTAGTTAAAATCATAGAAAGTAGAAAGGTGGTTGCCAAGAGCTGGTGGAAAAGAGAGAGGTAATTAATGCTCTATAGGTATAGAGTTTCAGATTTGCAAGATGAAAAAGCTCTAGAGATCTGCTATACAATAACATGAGCATATTTAACACTATAGAACTATATGCTTAAAAATTGTTAGGACGGTAAATGTAATGTTTTTCAACTACACTAAATAAATAAATAGGGCAAAATAATTCAGGTAATCAATTTTTAAAAGTTATCTGCTTTAATGTACATGCTTATGTTATTTAAATTGTTACAACAAATTTTATTTCTAAAAAGCTTTAAATATAATTATTTTATGGTTCCCCAATATAATAAACCAATTTTTCAATCAAGAAATACTTCAAAATCATGATTTAAATATTTCAGACCCCTTTCTGCTATTCAAAGTGCTTTGATTTGAACTTCTTTCTTTGTGTAGATATTTCTTTCTGAATCATGAGGTAAAACACCATTATATTAAAATACTACTTCAAGAAGAGTCTTAAATTTATCTATCTCTGGCACCTAGATGTGCATGAGAATATATTCAATGAAACCTCTATAGACACATGATTGAATGAAAGAAAGATCTCTATATTCCCTTCTACTTTATACACTATTGATAATTTACAAGAGGTGAAATGTTTTCTTTTCTTTTTCTTTTTTTTTTTTTTGAGACAGAGTCTCGCTCTGTTGCCAGGCACCAGAGGTGAAATGTTTTCTACAGGCATATCACTTGGAATGATTAGAGTAGGCAAAGGGTACAAATAGAAAACTGAATTCTACTTCCTTTTCTTCTCAAGTGCTGTAGTACTCATAGAGAATAAAAATGTAAGTTTTCCTGGCTAGACACCCTGCATCTTTCCCTGGAATCCCAAGCCCTCAACTGCAGTGATCGCTAGCCACTGACAAACACTTCAGCTCAGGACCTAGACATGTCTCAAAGAGAAACTAACAAAAGGCTATTTAGAGAATTGACGCTTTCATTTTAAAAAACCCCAAAACATGAACCAGCAATGGTAATGCAATAATTCTGGAGACTGGTGGTTCTAACAAAGAAAACTGAGAGGAAATAGCAAACAGACACACAGGTATTTAGACATAATTGGAGGGAAGGAGTCAAGAGATAACACTTAGCTGGAGCCATCAACCAATTCTAATAACTTGCTCATTACAGGATTTTGGATGATGTGGCCCACATTTTCCCTAACAATTCAATTATATTAACAGCTTTATACTTTTATAGAATTGTGTATTATGTGCAACTTTCCCTTTTTAACAATAAATAGATTTTGGTAATATAAAACTGTCAAGACATGGCAGTGTTTTACTACAAACTGACACAGAATAGCATGGTGGTGAAAGAGCAAAGGTTCTACACCTAGACTGGATGATTAGAATCCTGGCTCTGTTCCTTAGCAGCTATATGACTTTGGATATATTATTTAACCTATCTTGGTCTCAGTCTCTTTATCAATAAATAGAGATAGTTAATAGTATACATCTTATAACAGCATTGCCTAACATAACTTTCTGTGATTCTGGAAATGTTCTACTCTGCACTGACCAAATGGTAGCCACTAGCCTCATGTGGCTACTGAGCAGCTTAAATGTGACTAGGATCAACTAAGGAACTAAACATATAACCTTATTGTATTTTAATTGATTTAAATATAAATAGTCCTATGTGACTCATAGCTACTATCCTGGGAAACAGTTTTATAAGGTTGTAAGGATCATATGGGCTACACATTCAGATCAATATCTGGCACACAATGATCAATAAATATTCACTATTGACATTACCCAGCATGCCACAGAAAATTGGTAATAAAGTATGGATTATAATTTTCTTTAACACTTTCCCTAAATCTTGTGGATAATTCTTTTTCCTACTATTTATATTTACTGGCTAATTCCCCTTCTAGCTGGCACTGGCTTCAGGAAACACCTGACTAGCCTGCATACCAAGCCCTACCCACCCTTCCTGAGCCTAACACACGTGCTGCATGCTCAGTTTTTCTTAAGATTTTGCAGACTATTAAGAACACATCTGGTCCTGGTCTCCTTCAGATTCTACCACCATCACCACCTACCCCCATCCCACTCCCAGTGTACTTACTACTTTTACCAGAATCTTTCCAGTATTAAAGCATATTGATTTCCTATTGGAATAATTTGTAAGATGATTTTATTATTGCACTTGACATAACCAAATTACTTAGTCATTCTAAATCTTACCCATCTCATCAGGCTCACAAAAAAACCTACTAAAATTATCATCACGTTGTTTTTTAATGGAGGTTAGAATGAAGTTAGAAAGGGTTATCTTTCATTCCCTAGTATATACTAAAAGGCAACCACTCATGTTTTAGCACATATATGTTATCATTGAAAAGGTTATGCTGGGCGCAGTGTCTCACGCCTGTAATCCCAGCACTTTGGGAGGCTGAGGTGGGCGGATCACCTGAGATCAGGACTTTAAGAGCAGCCTGGCCAACAAGGTGAAACCCCATCTCTACTAAAAATACAGCAGTTAGCCAGGCGTGTTGGTGGGCACCTGTAATGCCAGCTACTTGGGAGGCTGAGGCAGGAGAATGGATTGAACTCAAGAGAGTTCAATAAAATATGCTTGTAGATGCAAAAAGACAACTGAATCATGAAAGTGGCCACAATGCCATTTCTTCAACTTTGACTTTTCTAGTTTATAGTCAGTTAAAAAAAATACTGGAGTACAAAATTCACTTGTAAGTTATTTGGCATATCTGCATCTTTTGGTTGCATTGATAATTAAAAAATAAGCAATATGCTAATTTTTAGTATCTTAACTTCCCTACACATAAACTATTACAATTAAATCCTGTTTAGTTTGTTTTTTTCTAAGCAACCCTACTAACATGACTGTTTAGTTTTTTCATCACCTCTACTTTACAATTTACTTCCTATATTTTATATTTGGTTGTTCTTTCAGAACATGTCATGGGCAGTTTCAACAGACAGCACATGACACATTACTCTTTCTAGATTTCCACAATTAATCCTGAACTTATTCCATTTCCATTTGCAGAAAGTCTGAAATATTTTCCATTGACATTTCATAGGGACAGAGCTGTAGAGTTCTATCTCAATTTGCAATGGATTACTAGAAATCCATTGGAGGTCCCCTATTACACGGACAATCATAAAAACCAAGACAAGAAACTAATAGCCTATATTCTCTAAAACCATGTGCATCACAAGATCATTAGGTATAAGCATTTCTAAGGCATGAGAGAATTAGCACTTCACAGCTACAAGCACAAGATGTCACTTTCTATAATCATCTTTATTTCTTTCAACTGAGATGGAAACCTGCATCTCACTTAGGGATTATAGAGCAAAAAGGATCAGGAACATTTATTTTGGCCCATATCCTTTTGTGTCTTTTTCTTTCTTCTGATGCTCTCTTATTATTTCAGAATTCTTATTTTTCAAAGAAAAGACTAGCTTAAATTTTTATCCCTTTGAAATGTATCTCACTGGACCCGTTATAAATCACTTCTTAACTGAAGTGAATTTCCATTTATTTTTAGATTTCTCAGTCCCTAAGGAGTACCATATTCTTTACGTTACTTTAATCAGAATTTCATATTTTAACTTTGCCTAGAGTTGGAATTTCAGATAGCTTAAAAGCATTTTCATTTTTTAATTTAAACAGTAGCCTGTGAGGTATACTTAGCTTTTTGAAAGAGATATGCTTTTCAGAAAAATGTCTTACAATTTTCACATTCTTATAGAAAGCTGCCCAGAAATTGTATAATTTCTGGGCAGCTTTCTAATAACATTCAAATTGACAAGGGTTTTAAAAAACTTTAATTTTAATGGTCTCACCCAGACAATCTGCCATTTAAATTTCTGTAGGAGAAATACTGATATTTCAGAAAATTGTGGATCCTGACCACCTTGCTTAATTCATCTATCTGAAGTATATTTTTACAGGCTAGGTTTTACTAAGCAGACAGCAAGAAAGAAATGAAGTTTTTAAAAGATTTAGACCAAAATACTATTATGCCATTTCAGTCTTCTCTTAAGTAATTCTAAGACAGGATTTCTCAACCTCTGCATTACTGACGTTTTGGGCTGGATAATTCGTTGTTGTAGGGGGGCTGTCTGGTGCATAGCAGGAGGTTTAGTAGCATCTCTGGTTTCCTCTATCTACTAGACGCCCATAGCACCCCTGCCTCACCCCTTCCTGACTCCACAACTTCTGACAACCAAAAAAAAAAATATCTCCAAACATAGCCAAATGCCCCTTAAGGGTAGAGGAGAGGGACCTAAAATGGCCCTAATTGAGAACCGCCTATGTTTATTTTATGCATCATCAAAACTGAAGATTCTACTACAGTAAGCCTCAGTGTTTATTTTTACAAAGGAGGCATGTAGCAAGTAGAACCAACATCTTATGTGATGGTGAAAACATATTTTAAACTATGATCAAATTGAGATTATAATTATAAATTACTCAGTTTCTGTGCAGCAAAGTCTGATTTCAATTGAACATCAACTACTTTGAAAGTTATTTCTCTGTAAAGGGAACCACTCACTTTTAGGTTCGTTTGCAACATTTTCTTCTTTTCTCTCTGAAGTTTTTTTCTGTAGGGATGGATTTCCTCCCTTCTGTCTGATAAAGTAGCCGCGATGACACTACTCTTTCCTTTGCTCACTTCACAGCTTTGTACAAAATAGCTTTCATATTTAGCTATGGCAGAAGAAAGAGAACTAAGGGTGACTAGTTCCTTCTCCAAAGTAAATGCCATATTATCAATTAGGAAATTCTCACTTCCTGATTTTAGATTTTTGAGGGAATAGTTTATAGGAAGAATTCTGATGAGATTATGAAGGCACTGGAACATAACTGTTTGATTCCTAAAATTAAAAAAAAAAACATAATATTACAAAAGTTAGGACAGCACAAAGCAGTCATTACAATATACTGCAGTAATCAATATTCATTTATCAACACCATAATGATAAATAGAACCAATTATGCATGTGAGCATTGATAAAATTTAGACTACAGCAATCAGATATACATATCCCATATCAAGTCAATCAGATTGTTTCCAATTAAAATATTTTTTTGCTGAGTAATAAGGTCAATATATTATTTTTTTAAATTTTATTGTGGAGAAGAGGTAATGGGAAATCCAAAAATAATTACTAGGCACTAAAAAAAGCCAAAAACAAACATAAAATTAAAACAGAGATCTTCAGTTTATAAATGAAGCCAATGTGTCCATTCACACTAGGCCATGGCTCTGACATATTTCTCAATAATACTGAACCCCACATGTGGATCACAGTTGAACCATACATTGATCACACGTATACATACTAACTTCTCTGTACTGATTACAATTTAATGTGCATTACCTGGAACAGACTATTAAAATCCCTTCAAATGGTGTTGTTTGTTTCCAGGTGAAGAGTGTCCCATAGAAACTTCCTGGCCTTTTACAAAAGTATACTTCTGGAAATTCTTTGATTACTTCACATTTCATATGTTCTAAGAGCCAAACTTTCATTGAATTCAGGGCATAGCCAGGTGATGTGATTTGAAAACAAGATTTGTGGAATGCTGCGAGAAGTGCAAAAAGATCTTCCATGTGCTCTACAAAAGGAGTCACAAGCTCTATAATTAAACTCTGTCCATTATCAGATAAACAGAATTCTTAAAATTTTCTAATTCAATTAAATATATAATTTTAAAATGCCAAGAAAATTACCTATAGGTTTCTTCTTTGGAAATGTCAGTAGGTACTTCCCAGCTGAAAGATCTTCTAGACTTAAAACAACTCTGCCACACACAACATAATGATTTTTAAGGCAGTTAGCACTCTCCGTCTCCATAATTTGTAGCAGTACAGTGCAACAAAATTTGCTGAATGCTAAAAGTGGTGAAAGAGATGTTATAGCAGTAATTATCTGTACACACTCTTTCTTAGATGGGTGTTCACAAACAAAGCTTTCCTCTTTCTTGCTATCAGGGGTCAATTTGACCCTTTTTGCTTCCAATCCTATTTCACATGGCATCAAGTATGGTGCTGGGAAAGGTCTTGTACTCAACTTAATCACTCTATTTTGGCACTTAAGAAGCCGAAATCCAGAGCCATGGGCTTGATCCATTAACAGTGACAAAGTCGCATCATTCAGGGACCTGTAAAAAACCCAGATTTTGGTTTAATCTAAAAGCTCATTCTTTAAAATCAAATTGATAATTAAATGTCATATAAACAACAGTAAAAAAAAAATGCTTATTCTTTCCTTTCCTAGAAAACATTATTTCAAATGTAAAATATATCAGAAAGTTAAGATTAAAAGTCAAACACATTTTTAAAGGTCCTGTGATAACAATTCTCTTTAAAAAGGCAAGCAAAAACATTGTAAATATGCTAGGTTTTAGGAAACTAAAATTTTTAAGATAGAAGAATGGCATTAGAAATTATAGTAAGATAAAGTAAGAAAAAACTTTTTTTAAGATAAATGAATGGCAAAATAATGCCAGGATTTTATTTTTGAGGTAGGTCTTTTTTTTCTCTTCTCTCTAAACAAGAAAAAACCTACTTGCTATTTTTTAACAATTTATTTAGGTAATACCTTAGAATGCAAATAGCTCTAAACTAAAAATTGTATTTTATGTTCCTCTAAATGACTTGAATAAAATCTGCTTTTTCATTGAGAATATTGTTTATCCCTCAGGAATTCTTTCCATATCTACATTTATAATAATTTACAAATGTATGCAGGCTTGTTATAGTACATTCCAGCACTGTCAAAGTTTGTCAAGTAAAATGAGGTAAGAATGGTGACATGACCAAAGAAAGGACTTTAATGTAGGCATTTAATACAGAAAACTCCTTTAATACAGGAATTTGACTGTATGTCTAATGGGTTATACTAAAGATTTAAAAAGAACTCAAAAATCTTAATTTGCACTAATTGAACTATTTTTTTGTTTGTAGTGCGGTTTTATGAACATTACATATATACTGTAGAGTAATTATGTAGTAGGTGCGACAGAGAATTGGGATTTTCTGGGTTTTTTTTCTTTTTGAGAATTGGGATTTTCAACAGGGGAGAAAGAAGATACATCATGATGATAAGTAAAAACCTTGAAGTTTTTACATCATGATGATTAAGTAAAATCTTAAAGTCCTTAATCTGAATTGGAAGTATCAGCATGGACTTACACTATATTTTATCTCTAAACAAACCAAACCACAACAAACCAAACTAGCAAAAAACCTATTTTCTACCTCTGCTTACTAAAAAGGCCTAGAAGCAATAACCCACTCAAGATAAATAAGCACCTCTTGCACTCAAATTCTGATTTCTAAATTACAAACTACATTTGAGAGTCTAACTAAATAATTGACATGAAGGAGTTCTTCTTCATAGAAGTATTGTAGCTAATAAATAAAGCAGCAATAATAGACTTAGAATACCACCATGTTGTAAAATCTACTGAAACAATGGAGCTAAGCAATAAGCATCAACAGCTGCTAACATCACAAAATAAAAATGATCACACTTTATATAACTCCCAATGGAAGAAAGCAATACTATTAAGTACTCTGTTAACAAAAATTCAGGCATTATTCTGACCCAGTCTCTAGATCTAACCATTAATTTAGAGAAAATACAGGAGACAGAGAAACATGTTAAGCAATACCACAGGATGTAATCAGAAAAATCCAGTTTATAGAACTTCACTGGGCAAACTGCCTGGCTTCTATAAAATACAGTTTGCAAGAAAAAAGAAAAGACAGAAAAAGGATACCTACAGATAACAAGGGACTTAGAACAGTCAAGTCCAATTTATAGTTGTTATCTGGCTCATGATCTGAAAAAATATTTTAAAATTCAGACAAATGGTATATTTGACCATTTACTGGGGGAATAAATTTTTTAGGGTGTAATTAGATATATATTTTAAGTTCTTACATTTTAGATACATACACTGGAATAGCTACAGATGAAATAACATAATGCCTTTGAGTGCTTCAAAATAATCTGGGGGCTGGACGGTGAGGAATGCATGGACGTATAAATGAAACAAGATTAGCAATTAGTTGATAATTACTGGAGCAGGGTTATGGGCAGAAGGGTTCACCACACTATTCTCTTTGTACATTTGAAATTTTCTATATATAAAAACATTTTTAAGTAATTCTGCTTAGTATATGAAAAAAAGACAAGATGAAAAATATAAGAATAAAAATTACCAGGCAGATCTAAAAGAGAAAGAATAAAACTTATGACAATATAAATAATAATAAAACTTAGAAACTCAATGACTGGATTAAATAGCTGAACAGAAAGAACTGAAGATAAAATTAGTGAAAGGAATACAGATAACTCTGCTCCAAGATGGCTGAACAGAACAACTCCGGCACACAACACCCATTGAGAGAGACGCAGAAATCCAGAGATCTCCTAGCTCCAACCGAGGTACCAGGTGTATTTCAACGGGTCTGGTCCAACAGTGAGCAAAGCCCAGGCAGGGCAGACCAAGGTGGGGAGGGGTGCTGCTTCACCCAGAAAGTGCATCTGACCGGTGAGACAGAGGCTCCCCCTCTGGCACACCGGTCCAGATACAGTGCTTCCCCCAAAGCCTCAGCAATACACAGAACAGGGGATCTTTGCCAGTCAAATGCCAGGAATTACAAGTGTGGACTTGAATAATAATCCAGGATGGTGTCTCAGATTGACACACAGACCTAAAAAGATGCATAAGCCCAAAAGTCAGCCTGGAGAGCCTGTGGACCGAGCTATCACCCCCTCCCCCACCCGGAGAGAGAGGGAGCTGTAAGAGGGAGGATGGATGGATGAACCAGCTGGGCGGGCCCCTACCCCATGACCTGAGAGAGAGGAAGCTAAAAGGGGGAAGACAGCTGAGTGTGGCTGGTTGGGTCCCTACCCTCCCTGACAAACTCCAGAGGGCTGAAGCTCTAACTCTAGTGGGTTGCACAGCCAGTGCCACAGTCTGAGATGAACCCTGAACGACCCAGCCCAGTGGAGGAAAGGCACAACCCACCATTAGAGGGATGGGGCTGGGCTACATGTTTTAACAAAAAACACAGGAAGCCTACATAGCAACGGGACTGCATTCTTGACCACCCAGCAGTGCTGCTAGGTCAGTGGAAGAGGCAGGCCTAAACCCCCAGTGGAAACAAAAAAGAACAGGAAGCTTCCCTAGTAACCTGAAGGAGTCCCTAGAAGCCCAGTAGTGCCTCTACAGGCAGATAATCGACCTCATCAAGCAGCTCCCTGAGGCTGCAGCCAGGTAAATCCACAAAACTGGGAAAAAAACAGTGCAAAAAAGATGAAACCATCAAAGACCAGAACACCTCTTCTCCTTCAAGGGATCACAATTCCTCAACAACACGGAAACACAACACAACTGAGAAAGAGTGCGACGAATTGACAGAAACAGGCTTCGGAAGGTGGATAATAAACTTTTCTGAGCTAAAGGAACACATCCTAACTCAATGCAAAGAAACCAAAAACCTTGAAAAGAGGTTAGATGAAATGCTAACTAGAATAACCAGCTTAGAGAAGAACATAAACGACTTGATGGAGTTGAAAAACACAACAGGAGAACTATGTGAAGCAAACACAAGGTTTAATAGCCGAATTGATCCAGCAGAAGAAAGGATATCAGAGATTGAAGATCAACTCAGTGAAATAAAAAGAGAAGGCAAGACAAGAGAAAAAAGAGTGAAAAGAAATGAACAAAGCCTCCAAGAAATATGGGATTATGTGAAAAGATCTAATCTACACTTGATTGGTGTACCTGAATATGATGGGGAGAATGAATCCAAGCTGGAAAACATGCTCTAGGATATTATCCAAGAGAACTTCCCAAGCCTAGCAAGGCAGTCCAAATTTCAAATTCAAGAAATACAGAGAGCTCCACAGAGATATTTCTCAAGAAGAGCAACCCCAATGCACATAATCGCCAGACTCACCAGGGTTGAAATGAAGGAAAAAATGCCAAGGGCAGCCAGAGAGAAAGGTCAGGTCGCCCGCAGAGGGAAGCAAATCAGACTCACAGCAGATCTCTCTGCAGAAACCCTACAAGCCAGAAGAGAGTAGGTGCCAATATTCAACATCCTTAAAGAAAAGGACTTTCAACCCAGAATCTCATATCTAGCCAAACCAAGCTTCGTAAGTGAAGGAGATATAAAATCTATTATGGACAAGCAATTACTAAGAGATTTCATCACCACCAAACCTGCCCTACAAGAGTTCCTGAAAGAAACACTAAGCATGGAAAGGAACAAGTACCAGTCACTGCAAAAGCAAACCAGCTGGCAAAGACCAAAAACGCAATGAAGAAAATGAGTCAACTAATAGGAAAGAAAAACAGCCAGTAACAAAATGGCGGGATCAAATACCCACATAACAATATTAACCTTGAATGTAAATGGCCTAAATGCCCCAATCAAAAGACACAGACTGGTAAACTGGGTAAAAAGTCAAGACCCATCAGTGTGCTGTACTCAGGAAACCCATCCCACATACAAAGACACACATAGACTCAAAATAAAGGGATGGAAGAAGACTTACCAAACAAATGGAGAACAAAAAGCCCCAGGGGTTGCAATCCTAATCTCTGATAAAATGGACTTCAAACCAACAAAGATCAAAAGAGACAAAGAAGGACACTACATAATGGTAAAAGGATCAATCCAACAGGAAGAGCTAACTATCCTAAACATATACGCCCCCCAAGACAGGAGCACCCAGATACATAAAGCAAGTTCTTAACAACCTAAAATGAGATTTAGCCTCCCACACAATAATAATGAGAGACTTCAACACTCCACTGTCAGTATTAAGCAGATCAATGAGACAGAAAATTAACAAGGACATCCAGGACTTGAATGCAGAGCTGGACCAAGTGGACCTATATAGAACACTCCACCCCAAATCCACAGAATATACGTTTTTCTCAGCAACACATTACACTTACTCTAAAATTGACCTCATCATTGGAAGCAAATTACTCCTCAGCAAATGCAAAAGAACAGAAATCATAACAAACAGTCTATCAGACCACAGTGCAATCAGACTAGAACTCAGGATAAAGAAACACACTCAAACCCGCACAACCACTTGGAAACTGAACAACTTGTTTCTGAGTGTCAGGTGGATAAACAATGAAATGAAGGCAGAAATAAAGATGTTCTTTGAAAACAATCAGAATGAAGACACAACTCACCAGAATCTCTGGGACACCTTTAAAGCAGTGTCAAGGGGGAAATTTATAGCAATAAATGCCCACACAAGGAGCAAGGAAAGATCAAAAACAAAACCCTATCATGAAAATTGAAAGAGCTAGAGGAGGAAGATCAAAAAAACTCAAATGGATAAATTCCTGGACACTTGCCTCCTGCCAAGCCTAAACCAGGAAGAAGCCGAAACCCTGAACAGACCCATAACAAGGTCTGAAGTTGAGGCAGCAATTAAGAGCTTACCACCCCAAAAAAGCCCAGGTCCAGATGGGTTCACAGCTGAATTCTACCAGACATACAAAGAGGAGCTGGTACCATTTCTTCTGAAACTATTCCAAACAATACAAAAAGAGGGAATTCTTCCCAAATCATTTTATGACACTAACATCATCCTGATTCGACAACCCGGCAGAGACTCAACAAGAAAAGAAAACTTCAGGCCAATATCCATGATGAACATAGATGCAAAAATCTTCAATAAAATACTGACAAGCCGATTGCAACAGCACGTCAAAAAGCTTATCCACCATGATCAAGTAGGCTTCATCCCGGGGATGCAAGGATGGTTCAACATACGCAAGTCTATAAATGTAATTCACCACATAAACAGAACCAAAGACAAAAACCACATGATTATCTCAATTGATGCAGAGAAGGCCTTTGACAAAATTCAACAGCCCTTTATGCTAAAAACACTCAATAAGCTAGGTATCGATGGAACGTATCTCAAAATAATAAAAGCTATTTATGACAAACCAACAGCCAATATCATACTGAATGGGCAAAAACTGGAAGCATTTCCCTTGAAATGTGGCACCAGGCAAGGATGCCCGCTCTCACCACTGCTATTCAATATAGTATTAGAAGTTCTAGCCAGAGCAATCAGGCAAGAAAAAGAAATAAAGGGTATTCGAATAGGAAAGGAGGAAGTCAAATTGTCTCTATTTGCAGACGACATGATTGTATATCTAGAAGACCCCATCGTCTCAGCCCCAAACCTCCTGAAACTGATAAGCAAGTTCAGCAAAGTCTCAGGATACAAAATCAATGTGCAAAAATCACATGCATCCCTATACACCAATAACAGACTTAAAGAGAGCCAAATCAAGAACAAACTTCCATTCACAATTGCCACAAAGAGAATAAAATACCTAGGAATACAACTAACAAGGAATGTAAAGGACCTCTTCAAGGAGAACTACAAGCCACTGCTCAACGAAATAAGAGAGGACACAAACAGATGGAGAAACATTCCATGTTCATGGTTAGGAAGAATCAATATCGTGAAAATGGCCATACTGCCCAAAGTAATTTACAGATTCAATGCTATCCCCATCAGGCTACCAATGACCTTCTTCGCAGAACTGGAAAAAACCACCTTAAACTTCATATGGAACCAAAAGAGAGCCCGCATAGCCAAGTCAATTCTAAGCAAGAAGAACAAAGCGGGGGGCATCACACTACCAGACTTCAAACTATACTACAAGGCTACAGTAATCAAAACAGCATGGTACTGGTACCAAAACAGAGATATAGACCAATGGAACAGAACAGAGGTCTCGAAGGCAACACAACATATCTACAACCATCTGATCTTTGACAAACCAGTCAAAAACAAGCAATGGGGAAAGGATTCCCTGTTCAATAAATGGTGTTGGGAAAGCTGGCTAGCCATGTGCAGAAAGCAGAAACTGGACCCCTTCCTGACACCTTACACTAAAATTAACTCCAGATGGATTAAAGACTTAAACATAAGACCTAACACCATAAAAACCCTAGAAGAAAATCTAGGTAAAACCATTCAGGACGTAGGTGTAGGCAAGGACTTCATGACCAAAACACCAAAAGCATTGACAACAAAAGCCAAAATAGACAAATGGGACCTAATCAAACTCCACAGCTTCTGCACAGCAAAAGAAACAATCATTAGAGTGAATCGGCAACCAACAGATTGGGAAAAAATTTTTGCAGTTTACCCATCTGACAAAGGGCTGATATCCAAAATTTACAAAGAACTAAAACAGATTTACAAGAAAAAAACTAACAAGCCCATTCAAAAGTGGGCAAAGGATATGAACAGACACTTTACAAAAGAAGACATACGTGAGGCCAACAAACATATGAAAAAATGCTCATCATCACTGGTCATCAGAGAAATGCAAATCAAAACTACATTGAGATACCATCTCACGCCAGTTAGAATGGCGATCATTAAAAAATCTGGAGACAACAGATGCTGGAGAGGATGTGGAGAAATAGGAACACTTTTGCACTGTTGGTGGGAGTGTAAATTAGTTCAACCATTGTGGAAGACAGTGTGGAGATTCCTCAAGGACATAGAAATAGAAATTCCATTTGACCCAGCAATCCCATTGCTGGGTATATATCCAAAGGATTACAAATCGTTCTACTATAAGGACACGTGCACACGAATGTTCCTTGCAGCACTGTTTACAATAGCAAAGACCTGGAACCAACCCAAATGCCCATCGATGATAGACTGGATAGGGAAAATGTGGCACATATACACCATGGAATATTATGCAGCCATCAAAAACGATGAGTTTGGGTCCTTTGTAGGGACATGGATGAACCTGGAAACCATCATTCTCAGCAAACTGACAGGAGAGCAGAAGATCAAACACCGCATGTTCTCACTCATAGGCGGGTGTTGAACAATGAGAACACATGGACACAGGGAGGGGAGCACTACACACTGGGGTCAGTTGGGGGGAAATAGGGGAGGGACGGTGGGGGGTGGGAAGCTGGGGAGAGATAGCAAGGGGAGAAATGCCAGATGTAGGTGATGGGGAGGAAGGCAGCAAATCACACTGCCATGTGTGTTCCTATACAACAATTTTGCATGTTCTTCACATGTACCCCAAAACCTAAAATGCAATAAAATAAATAAAGGGGAAAAAAAAATAAAAAAAATAAATAAATAAATAAATAAAAAAAAAACTCAAAAGCTAGCAGAACACAAGAAATAACTAAGATCAGAGCAGAACTGAAGGAGATAGAGACACAAAAAAATGCTTCAAAAAAATCAATAAATCCAGGAGCTGGTTTTTTGAAAAGATCAACAAAATAGACTGCTAGCCAGATTAATCAAAAAGAAAAGTGAGAAGAATCAAATAGATGCAATAAAAATCTACTAGACGTACAAAGAGGAGCTGGTTCCATTCCTTCTGAAACTATATTAAATAATACTAAAGGAGGGAATCCTCCCTAACTCATTTTATAAGACCAATATCATCCTGATACCAAAACCAGGTAGTGACTTAACTAAAAAGGAAATCTTAGGCCAATATCCACGATGAACATATGAACAATAAAGGGGATATCACCACTGATACCACAGAAATACAAACTACCATCAGAGATTACCACAAAAACCTCTACTCACATAAACCAGTAAACCAGGAAGAAGTGGATAAATTCCTAGACACTTGTACTCTACCAAGACTAAACCAGGAGGAAGTTGGAACCCTGAATAGAAGACCAGTAACAAGGGCTGAAGTTGAGGCAGCAATCAATAGCCTACCAACGAAAAAAAGTCCAAGTCCAGAGGGGTTCACAGCCAAAATCTACTAGACGTACAAAGAGGAGCTGGTTCCATTCCTTCTGAAACTATATTAAACAATACAAAAGGAGGGAATCCTCCCTAACTCATTTTATAAGACCAATATCATCCTGATACCAAAACCAGGTAGTGACTCAACTAAAAAGGAAACCTTCAGGCCAATATCCATGATGAACATAGATGCAAAAATCTTCAGTAAAATACTGTCAAACAGATTGCAACAGCACATCAAGACGCTTATCCATCACGACCAAGTAGGCTTCATCCTGGGGATGCAAGGCTGGTTCAACATACGCAAATCCATAAATGTAATCCATCACATAAACAGAACCAAAGACAAAAAAATACATGATTATCTCAATAGAGGCAGAGAAGGCCGTCAATTCAACAGCCCTTCATGCTAAAAAAACTCTCAATAAATTAGGTATTGATGGAACATATCATAAAATGATAAAAGCTATATATGACAAACCTACAGCCAACATCATACTGAACGGGCAAAAGCTGGAAGAACTGCCTTTGAAATCAGGCACTAGACAGGGATGCCCTCTCTCACCACTCCTATTCAATATAGTATTGGACGTTCTAGCAAGAGCAATCAGGTAAGAAAAAGAAATAAAGGGTATTCAATTAGGAAAGGAGGAAGTCGAACTGTTTCTATTTGCAGGCGACATGATTGTATATCTAGAAGACCCCATCGTCTCAGCCCAAAATTTTCTCAAACTGATAAGGAACTTCAGCAAAGTCTCAGGATACAAAATCAACGTGCAAAAATCACAAGCATTCCTACATACCAATAACAGACAAACAGCCAAATCAAGAGTGAACTCCCGTTCACAATTGCTACAAAGAGAATAAAATACCTAGGAATATAACTGACAAAGGATGTAAAGGACCTCTTCAAGGAGAACTACAAACCACTGCTCAACAAAATGTGAGAGGACACAAACAGATGGAGAAACATTCCATGCTCATGGTTAGGAAGAATCAGTATTGTGAAAATGGCCACACTGCCCAAAGTAATCTATAGATTCTACACTATCTCCATCAAGCTACCAATGACCTTCTTCACAGAACTGGAAAAAAACATTTTAAACTTCATATGGAATCACAAAAGACCCCACATAGCCAAGACAATCCTAAGCAAAAAGAACAAAGCCGGAGGCATCACACTGCCAGACTTCAAACTATACTAAAAGGTTACAGTAATCAAAACAGCATGGTACTGGTATCAAAACAGAGACATAGACCTATGGAACAGAACAGAGACCCCAGAAGAAACACCACACATTTACAACCATCTGATCTTTGACAAACCCAGCAAAAACAAGCAATGGGGAAAGGACTCAAAGTTTAATAAATGGTGTTGGGAAAACTGGCTAGCAACGTGCAGAAAGCAGAAACTGGACACCTACCTGTCACCTTACACTAAAATTAACTCCAGATGGATCAAAGATTTAAACATAAAACCTAACACCATAAAAACACTAGAAGAAAACGTAGGTAAAACCATCCAGGACATAAGCATAGGAAGGACTTCATGACTAAAACACCAAAAGCAATGGCAATAAAAGCCAGGATAGGCAAATGAGATCTAATTAAACTCCAGAACTTCTGTACAGCAAAATAAACCATCATTAGAGTGAATTGGCAACCAACAGAATGGGAAAATTTTTTTGCAATCTACCGATCTGACAAAGGGCTAATATCCAGAATCTACAAAGAACTAAAAGAGATATACAAGAAAAAAGCAAACAACCCCATTCAAAAGTGGGCAAAGGATATGAACAGACATTTTACAAAAGAAGACATACATGAGGCCAACAAACATGAAAAAATGCTCATCATTCACTGGTCATTAGAGAAATGCAAATCAAAACCACACTGAGATATCATCTCATGCCCCTTAGAATGGCAACCATTAAAAAATCTGGAGACAACAGCTGCTGGAGAGGATGTGGAGAAATAGGAACACTCTTACACAGTTGGTGGGAGTGTAAATTAGTTCAACCATTGTGGAAGACGGTGTGGTGATTTCTCAAGGATCTAGAAATAGAAATTCCATTTGACCCAGCAATCTCACTACTGGGTATATACCCAAAGAACCATAAATCGTTCTACTATAAAGACACATGCACATGTATGTTCATTGCAGCCCTATGTACAATAGCAAAGACCTGGAACCAACCCAAATCCCCATCAATGATAGACTGGACAAAGAAAATGTGGTACATATACACCATGGAATACTACACAGCCATAAAAAATGATGAGTTCCTGTCCTTTATAGGGACTTGGATGAATCTGGAAACCATCATTCTCAGCAAACTGACACAAGAACAGAAAATCAAATACCACATGTTCTCACTCACAGGTGGGTGTTGAACAATGAGAACACATGGACACAGGGAGGGAAGCATCACACACTGCGGTCTGTAGGGGGAAATAGGGGAGGGACAGCAGGGGGTGGGGAGTTGGGGAGAGATAGCATGGGGAGAAATGCCAGATATAGGTGATGGGGAGGAAGGCAGCATGTGTGTACCTATGCAACAATCTTGTATGTTCTTCACATGTACCCCAAAACCTAAAATGCAATAAAAAAAAAAGTCACCTTACAAAGAAAATGCCAGATTTCTACTGCATTCCAGGCGACTAAAACCAAATATCAAAGAGCAGATAATTCCAAATTTATGCAAACTGTTCCAAAGAACAGGAAAAAAGGAAACATTCTTCAATTCACTGATAAACTAGTATAGCCTTCACACTAAAACCAGGCAAGTATTCAAGAAAATTTCAAGCCAATTTCACTCATGAATGTAGATGCAAATATTCTTGACCAAAGGAGAGCAAACCAAATCCAGTGACACACTGCTTATCACAAGAATGCAAGACTGGTTTTATAATATCAAATTGATTAATATAGAGTACCACATTAAAGAAAGGAGAAGAAAAACCCAGATGATCAACCAGCCCAAAATAGCTTAGAAATTCACTGAAACAAAAGAATAAATCCATATCTCAAATCCACTAGATAAGCAGTACTGTGTTAGGCTGCTCAAATATACTGCCATCATCTATTACAAGGCACTACCTGGTTTCTCTCTGTTTGTATATCTGTGGCTCAAATTCGGTGTAGTTACTGTAATGCCTGTATTTAGCCTGTTTTGGCTAAAAAGCTCTTTGTTAGACTGCAAATATACATGGTATGCACATTACTTCTCTATCCATAATTTTAGCAGCCCAAAAGAGAAAACTGTCTATTATCAGAGGAAGATACTTTGTTATTTAACTAAATTTTTACCTATTCACTTTGTTCAATAGTCTCTAAGTATCCCTAATACTTTTAAATGTTTTGATTAGAAAGTTCTTTATACTATTTGATTATCTCCACCCTGAGACTGCAGCATCTTAATTTCATAAACCTCATCCTCTTCATATTATTAACTCAGTGCATTTGTGTAAAAGAGATACTTCCAGAGCCGTGCTAGCCAAGAGAGTAGCTATTAGATACATGTGGCTATTAAGCACTTAGAAATGTGGCTAGTCGGAATTGTGATGTGTTATACACATAAAATACACACCAAATTTTAAAAATTTAGTATGAAAAATAAATGCAAAATATCTCATTAATAATTTTTATACTAATTACATGTTAAAATGACAATCTTTTGGACTTATTGGGTTAAATAAAACATATGGGGTTGGGCGTGGTGGCTCATGCCTGTAGTCCCAGCATTTTGAGAGGCCGAGGTCAGGAGTTTGATGGCGAGACCCCATCTCTACTCAAAATACAAAAACTAGCCGGGCATGATGGTGCGTGCCTGTAATCCCAGCTACTGGGGAGGCTGTGGCATGAGAATTGCTTGATCCCAGGAGGTGGAAGTTGCCAGTGAGCCAAGATCGCGCTACTGCACTCCATCCTGGGCAACAGAGTAAGATTCTGTTTCAACAACAACAAAAATTAATTTCTCTTGCTTCTATTTACATTTTTAAATATGGCCTCTAGGACATTTAAAATTGCACATGTGGATTACATTAATTTCTATTGGACAGTACTGTTCTGGAGCATCAAGATAATGTTTCCGTGTTGGAATTTACTTACAGCTGCAAAGATGATGTAGTTTTCACTCCAACAACCAAGCTATCATCTATTACACGATACCATATCTTCTCTACTAGCTGTTCTGAATCTTGAAAACTTTCTGATAACTTTTCATCTAAGATATGGACAGAATTTTCTTCTTCACCACAAAGAGGAACAAGACATTCCTTATTAAAAAAAAAAGTTTAAATAGCTGATTAAAAAATACGTACCATGTGTAGCAAAACTTAAATAAAAAAGTAAGTGTGCTTTTGGCCAGGCCTTATGGCCTAAACATTTAAAAATAAATCATAACATATTACAGATTACACACAATTTACTAAAATGAAATGTATAAAATATATATTATTTCCTATCTATTCATATCAAGCAGCATGGCGTGACTGGGGTATGGCAAGATAGGATATCCAACACAGAGCCAAAAAGGAGGTAAACCTGGAGTCCATTTTGAAAAAAAAGTCTGATAATATGTACCCCAGTTATACTGAAAATAATCCAGTCTGTATTTTGTCAATGACTTGCACTAAGCCTGTAACTATAAACTTTTGTGTAGATAAAACTAATTAAACTAACTTTAGACTACTTAGAGCTTATTGCTAAAATTTTACTCTTAAAGTCCAAGTCATACTCATTTCCACACACATATGGATGTATAACATTAGAAACAGTAGTATCTATTGAGTGTTTACTTTATACCAGGCGCTGTTCTAAATGCCGTTCATGTATCAATTCATTTAACTTACACAATAACCCTAGTACCCTAGGTCTGTATTGTTATCATCTACATTTTATAGATTAGAACGATTAGATTCAGGGAAGTTAAGTAAATTGCCCAGGGTCATACAGTCAGCAAGTAGCAGAGCTGGGATTTGAACTGAAGCAGACTGGTTCCACAGCCCATGCTCTTCCTTAACTATTACCCTATATTGACTCTCTATGTGGTAATTACTGAAAAAAGATAGGGGCATTCACACAATAGGAGACTAAATATGTTCCCAGGAATGTGACACTTCTGTCAGTAGCTCTGAGTTCTGAAGCAGGCTATTCATCTGAAACCTGGGGAAATTTTTACTACCTGCCAGGTTTGCTTTTAAAACTAACAATGTAAAAGGCCAAAAATGGGGCCTTGCACATGGTAGTTTCAATATATTAATTTCTAAACATTCCTTCCCCTTTCTAAAATTGGCAAAATCATTGAGGTGAGGAAAGGAAATGGGGAAACAATTTTAACAATGACTTTCATAAGGTTTCCCAGGAAATTAGAACAGTAATATAGAAATGCAACACAATGTGTTTCTGTTATGGTTTATTACATTAACAAGATCATATTTTGGACCCAAACTCTCATATGGCTAAGACTGAAATACAAATACAAAGCATAGGCCATCACAAGAATGCGTAATCCAGAAGGAAGTCAGAGCTAGGCACTACAGTGACTGGAGGGAATAAAATGCAACATTAGTCCAGCTCTTATTGATTTACTTATAATGCTGCTATGCTGTGTCTTTCTCTGTATGAAATTAATATGCATGTCTTATTTTTATGAAGTTTCAGCAGTTTTTGCTAACTTCCTACATTAATGTACTGGTGTAAGTTACCACATAAGGGACCAGAGGAGGTTCTTATGATGGTCAGCCACAAGGAAGAAGAGATTAAAATTATGAAAAGCAGATAGAAGAACTAAAAAAACCCACAGCACTGTAGGAATATTTACTCGAGGAAAAAATATCCTTAGAAAGAAACAATGCAACAGACTAAAATATCAATCATTATATTAATAATAAAATGATGTCATCACCAATACAAAGTTAAATAATACTCAGTATATTGTATTTAAGAAGTCAGGAAACCGGGTGCAATGGCTCACAACTGTAATCCCAGCATTTTGGGAGGCCAAGGTGGGCAGATCACAAGGTCAGGGGTTCTAGACCAGCCTGACCAACATGGTGAAACCTTGTCTCTACCAAAAATGCAAAAAAAAAATTAGCCAGGAGTGGTGGTGTGCACCTGTAATCCCAGCTACTTGGGAACCTGAGGCAGGGGACTTGCTTGAACCAGGGAGGTGGAGGTTGCAATGAGCCAAGATCACACCACTGCACTCCAGCCTGAGCAACAAAGCGAGACTCCATCTCAAAAATAAATAAATAAAAATAAAAATAAGTCAGGAAATACATAATTCATCTATGAGTAATTTCTATCCAAACAATACAAGTAAAAAAGTTTAACAGTTAAATTTACTGTTAACAAAATGACTTGTTCCCCAAGGTTCCTGATAACTGAAATTTTAATTTGCTACAGAATTACATATAAACCAATAAAATATTGGCTCCTTAATCAAATTTTTTCAATGTCATAGAAGTCCACCATTATAACCTCTGCTACTTTTTTTCTTGATACACTGAGCAGCATTTTCTAATGTATTCTAATATTTTAATTTATATAACTCTTCAATAGCTTACAGATTTTCAATTCATAAAATTATAAAAATGGTCATATGATTACTTTTACCTCCTTTGCACTTGATGTATTATCATCTTTTCCTTGAACCAGGTTTATTAAAGCTTTGTAAGATTTTGAAATAATTTTTTCCTTAAGCAAGAGATGCTGCCGTAATTCCCGTAAAGAAGAAAAACCAACCTGTAAAGTAGAAAGAAAAAAAAACAGTTGCAAGAAACATGATTTCAAATGAAGCCGGACATACCATTAATTCAGGAAGCACTTTCTCCAAATGTGCTTATCAATTCATTTTTCTATAGAAAGTAGAATGCTTCTCAGAGCAAAATTGTTGTGTTTATAGATTTTAAGTCTCTAAACTCAAAAAATGTACATTCTTTCAAAGGAAAATATAGAAAAGAACTGCAACATAGAGTTTATATATCAAATTGAGAGAGTGGCAATATAATAGCATGTTTCACGAGTGAGTTATTAAGTAACTTTGAATCAATGTGAATAAAACTCAAGGCCTACCAATACACCCACCTAATATAAAATAACTGTTTTCCTTGTTGAAATAATTTCTGCTTCAAAAACAAGGCATCCACATAAGCAAAGACATCGTAATGAATAGAAATTATCACTTTTAATCTGATACTGTTTGAAATTTTCTGTTCATGTAATCTTTACAGCAAAATTGTAAAATAAAATTAATAGCCCCCAAACTGTCATGTATATTTTTGTGTTAACAAACTCAGTGCTAGAGTCAACTCTACTGAAAACTACTGAAAAAAATAACAATTTGGCTCTGAACTGGGTATACAGCAAGCCATTCCTTTTATGATACCGGATAAATAGATTTCAGCACTAAGGATGAAACATTCACAAAATATATTTTGCTACTGAAAATTTAAAGAGTCATGTCAATGAACTGATAGAAGTTGTTTCATTTCAGGTAGATATCTGAGACTGTTTAAGTATTAATCTGGCTTTTAATAAAACATATTTTCCTACATTTAAAAAACAAAATGTGGCCGGGCGCGGTGGCTCAAGCCTGTAATCCCAGCACTTTGGGAGGCCGAGGCAGGTGGATCACGAGGTCAAGAGATCGAGATCATCCTGGTCAACATGGTGAAACCCTGCCTCTACTAAAAATACAAAACATTAGCTGGGCATGGTGGCGCGTGCCTGTAATCCCAGCTGCTCAGGAGGTTGAGGCAGGAGAATTGCCTCAACCCAGGAGGCGGAGGTTGTGGTGAGCCGATATCGCGCCATTGCCCTCCAGCCTGGGGAAAAAAGGGGAAACCCCGTCCCAAAAAAAAAAAAAAAAAAAAAAGCATCACTTTTTGGGATTCTTTTCTTTTAAATTACATTTCAAGGCAGATAAATTCTTTTTCTTTTAATCAATGAATAGAAATTGGAGAGTAAAGACTGAATTATTCTTATGTCTTACCTTACTGCACAAAGTATGTAAAGTGTCTAGCTAATATTTTAAAACTTTTTATGTTGACCTAGTTCTGTGGGCTGCACATAATTCTCACTCCATCACTCATTCGCTCAGTAATTTGTTATTTGCGGGGAGGCAGATGTACCCATCAAAGGTATGTAGCCACAACTGAGCTACCGGAGGGGTGAGGAGTAGAAGAAAAAACTATATGTTGGCAGGTTGAACTGCACTCTCAAAAATTATCAGTGTTCACTCTTCCTCCTTAACATGTCCCTTACTCCAGGACAATATAGTGATTTAGTAGAGCAGTTAAATAATCTTGGTTGTAAAGTTTTGCTATAAAGTTACAAAAATAAATTAGACACATGGTAAGAAATTTAAACGATGTGAATATACACCTCACCTTCTCTTCCTAGATGCTCAATGCCATTTGCACAACCAATAGATTGTGTACCCTCCGAGAACTTTTCCATGTGCATCTTAAAGAATGCTTTTTCCTCTTCACAAACAAAAATCCACCCAAAACCAAATATAGGAGCATATTATATTATACTGCATGACACTGAACCTTGCTTTTTTCTTCTTTATTGTGATCTCTATCATACATGCAGAAGAATGTAGAGTACAAAATAACATTTTACAGACTAATAATGAGGCCGACAGCCACGTAACTCCACCCAAATCAAAAAGTAGCACTCCAGGAGCTGCACAGGGGTCTTCCACAATCACAATTGCCCTTTCTCCCCTGGAGTCAATACTATCTTGGCCTTTTAAGATAATTCCTTGCCTGTCTTCATAATTTTACCACCTTTGCATGAATTCTTAAGGAGTACCATAAGTTTTTTTGTGTGTTTTGCTTCTGAAACTTTTATAAATGGAATTGTTCTGCATGTATCAGGTTTTAGAGTTGCCCATGTTGTCACTAGTAGCTGTAGTTCATTTCCTCCATTGCTCTACAGTATTCCATCATATGACTACCACTATTTACTTCTCCATTCTCCAGTTCTTGGGTATTTGGGTCATGCTCAGTTGTGCAGTGTTACAAAAAATAGCTGCTATGAACATCTGTGTACATGCGTACAAGTTTCTCTAAGGTCCTGGTCTCCTCATTTCCCCTTCCAGTAACGGACTGGAACACAAATTTCAGGGGAGAAAGAACAGTGAAATGGACTCTAGGTCTACCTCTGCAAGTCACTTAACCTTTCTGGCTATTTGTTACATCATGTGCAAAATGGTGGGAAGGTAGACTTGTTCATCTCTACAAGGCCTTCCAGCATTTATTACTTTATTATATATATTGAAAGTTACTGTGAACATGTGGATACTTGAAACAAAATGGATATTCAACTATCTCTTATCTACCACCTCCATTTCTCCTTTCCTTCCCTTAACGTTGTTTAAAGCCTTTCATATTTTCTTTGACTCTGTGCTACATTCTGGATTTTTCTCATATATTCTGGTTCACTAATTTGCTCTGTATCTCTTGCATCTTTTTGAGTTAACTGTTAAAGTCACCTATTGAGTTTTTTTTATTTCAGTGTGTTTTTGCTTGAAAGAAATGCTGTTTGGTTATTTTATGTGAATAATTACTCATGATGCCTTGTTTATGTGCTTATTCTGTGGACAGCTCATTTTCTTTGAAAAATTACTTGTGAGATTTATGAGGGCTAGAATGAATGTATGTTTCCAGAGAGGATTTTCTGTTTGTTTTTGTCAGATGCCTGGGGCACCACCAATTTAAGTTTAATACACATGCTCCCAGGGCAAAAGTAGCATCAGTGTTCTGCTTATCTCTCTGGGCTCCAGCTTTGAAAGTTTGATTTGATAATTTATCCTTATAGTGTCCGCTTTTTGAAGCTTCTAAGAAGGCCTTTAAAGGAGACTTCATCTATCATTTTCAGTTTTAATCAGGAGAGTTGATCCTGCTTCATAAATTAAACCTTTCATAACATCATGCTTTCATACTTTGGCATCATTTCTAAATCAGCATAAAAATATAAATTATTCTTTTTGACAGCTACATAGTATTCCATGGCTCAGACATATCACAATTTTCTTATCATACTCCTAATGATATTTAGATTTGTACCAATACTGTAGTTTATAAATACTACGTAAACATTCTTGAACAATCATCTCCATCCTTAGAAATTTCTAGAAGTGAAACTGCAAGAGTAAAAAGATATAAGTAATTTATATTTAAATAACTATAATAACTTTTCCTCTGAGAAGGTTGGGCCACTATACATTCACAACAATACAATACAGTATAAGAATGCACATTTATATCAAGAAAATCAATATTTTGTCAAGTATTACAATTTCTTTTTTCATAATTTGTCTTTTTATTACTTTTACTTTGTTCAGGGTACAAAAATTTTGAATAGATCAAAGTCTTCTTTCATGGTTCTATACAGGTATTGATCGACTTACGACCTATGCAACTTACGACCATTCGACTTTAAGACCACAACCGCTAGCCACGACTGCTCTGCGTCTGGCAGCGAAAACGTTGCCCAGCTGGGCGTACGACAGTGCGGACCAGCTTCCGGCAGCACTACCATCTCTGCGTGCACCATTTCAACTGTACATATAGCCTACTCAACTTACGGCCAAATCGTGTTACAACCGGTCCGCGGTCCCGACCGTCATCGTAAATCAAGCACTACCTGTATCTGTTATGATGTTTTATTTATCTACTGCTCACATTCATGTCTAATATGTGTTCAACAAGCATTTATTAAAGTGAACTCACTCTAATAATGACATAGTTGCAAAATAATTTTAAAACAACCTGCAAAGTATAAATATTTGCCACCTGGCCCTTTCCAGAAAAAGTTTTCCAACCCTAAAGAGGAAAAAAATAATACAGCAAGAAAAGAGACAAATCCGAAAGGGAGGATACAATTAGCATGGCCCCCCTCTTCAGTGCAATTTTTAAAAGTGGGGAGGGGAAATTACTCTAGATAAAAAGACCAATAAGAGATATAATCAAATGTAAGTGTAAACTTTGATTGATTGGATCCTGGAAAAAAACAGCTATAAAAACAATTTTGTGACAACTAAATACATTTGAATATAGACAAGATAGCAAACAAGATTAAGGGATCGTTAATAATTTTCTAACATTGTTAAGGGTAGTATAGTTACATAAGGGGAATATCCTTATTTTTAGAAAATTCCTGCTGAAATACCTAAGAGCGAAGTTTTATAACATTTGCAACTTTTAAATGGTTCTACAAAAATGTACATACACATACACACAAACACAATCAAATGAGGCCAATAAGATTTTTAAAAGTAACAAGAGTTGAATGTATGTGGGGATACAGAGATAATCACTGTATTCTTGGAAAATTTCTGTATATTTTTAAATATCATAAACAACAGCTTACAAAAGAACATACATCTTATAATCACATTTCTATGTAAATTTGCATATATTCATTTAAAAATCTTCAAAAATATACATGTCAAAGTGTTAAAACTGGTTATTTCGAAGTAGTGGAATCACAGACAATCATTAGGTTGTTTTGTTTTGTTTTGACATTTCTTTGCATAGCCTTAGTATTTTATAGGGAATGTGCATTACTTTGGTACATTAAGAAAAAAAAAAAAAAAAACTCCTTAAGGGAGCTTTTTATGGAAAATATGAAAGTAAACTGTTCATGTCTGGAATGTATTATGATTTATCATATTCACTGCTACTCTAAAAAAGATACTGTGGCATACTGATCCCAGAAAGAATGTGTTTTCAAAAGTGAGTTTCTTCTATTTTCCCTCATGAGACTTATCAAATCTATATAGTCTCACTATAAAAAGGTATCATTTTTAGATGATACATTGATAAGTAATATCATAATAGTTTATACAGAGGTACCAAAAAGATAAAGATCCTTTGAAATACCATTCTTCCCCAAGCACCAGGTTGCTTAAACTTTAAGGACCTTTCTTTCAATGTTCTTTCCATCATTTAGAATAGCACTAATCAAAAAGCAAAAGCAAAAAAGCAAACAGACACTAACTTTCAGTCCTGCTTCCAGAGGCGGAACCACCAAGTAACGATTATCTTGTTCATCTTCAAATATGTCATCTTCATTGCAATCTGATGGTTCACTCTAATAAATAAATAAATACACTAAAACTAAAATTTTGAAATAATTGAAAATTCATAAAATTACCAAAATACAATTAAAGTATATCAGGTCAGAACAGTTTCCCATGTTACACACTATTCTATAAAAGGTAAACTATAGGCTGGATGCAGTGGTTCACATCTGTAATCCCAGCACTTTGGGAGGCCAAGGCGGGCAGATCACCTGAGGTCAGGAGTTTAAGACCAGCCTGACCAACATGGTGAAACCCCATCTCTCCTAAAAATACAAAAAATTAGCCAGGCGTGATGGCAGGTGCCCGTAATCCCAGCTCCTTGAGAGGCTGAGGCAGGAGAACTGCTTGAACCCAGGAGGCAGAGGTTGCAGTGAGCCGACAAATCGCACCACTGCACTCCAGCCTGGGTGCGACAGAGTGAAACTCCATCAAAAAAAAAAAAAAAAAAAAAAAAAGGCAAACTATATATTTCCCCCATCATCTTCTTGTAACTAGACAAAAAGTATTATGATTCCTAATACTATCACCTAACATTTATGTACTGCTTTACACAGTATCAGCTGATTAGCTTTCATTTTAAAGAGTAAACTTTTTCTTATTTATTTAATTAAGAGACAGTGTCTTGTTCCATCACCCAGGTTGAAGTGCAACAAAATAACCATAGCTCACTGCAGCCTTGAATTCCTGGGTTCTCACTGGCTTTTTATAAAATCCTAAAATCCCATAACTGGAGAAAATAAAAATTATGCTCATTTTACAAATGAAAAACCTGAGGCTTAGAGAGATTTCATATTGATCTAAAAACTTCAAAGTCATAATTTCCCATATGTCCAAGATCTCAAGATATTGTGAGCTGTTACTTCCTTTACTAAAGCAGTTTTCCTTTATTTTATTCCTTATTTAATCCAATATTATATTTATTGGTACAAAATGTGATTTTCAGAAGCAACAATAAAGTTAATTTACAGTATAACTGTCACTTAAGTGAGCACCAGATATACTATAATTCAAATTTATACGAAAAGCATGGTCAATTTGTATAACATTTGTTGAAAAAAGATTCAATGTATATATTTAAAAGTTTCAATCTATGTATTTTTAAAGTTCAAAAATTTACTTTAAGTGTAAAATCACCAATATTTAAATGATAGGTCAAAGCTTTTGAGCACTTAAATTTTCTAAAATGGTTCTTAAAATAACATATAATAAGTAAATAGACCTTACCGAATAGTTTATGTTTCTAAGATCTGTTATTTTAAATGAAGTCAGGTAATCTGAGTTCAAGTCGTCCTTAAAAAGTAGGAGTACTTGTTCAGTTCCACTTCCAATAAAGTCATCTATCAATACCAAGCTAACTTTTTCCCACTTAGCAGCAACCTAAAAGAAATGGATCATTATAGGAGGAATAGACAAGAAAAAATCAAATGTGAAATAAACAAATTAAGTCTTTTTGTTTCATGGAGTTTTCATTTGTAAAATTCGATCTTATAAATAGGTAATGAAAATAGTAAAAACTGAAATAAAATAAAGATGTTAGGAGATGAGAAAATATAAGGAGTTATGACAACTTTATAAATAGCAAGGTACGTAGATTTAAGATTTTATTCATGTTTGTCCAGGGACTGTCATGTTCTTGATTTCTATATTTAAAATTTAATTGTCATCTATTTATAAATTCTAATACATTTCATGACTAAATCTTTTGGAAATGCTAACATTTATCATGCGTCAAACTTTAGTGAAGATTCTTTCACACAGCTAATTTAAGGATGACTCTCATTCCCATAAGTCTTACTGGATATATATTTATGATCAAATTACTCAAGGAATTCAGTTACATTAGGTAACCAGACAGTACTAAAAGACACCTTAAGAGCTCTTAATGCAAAATAACCTATAATAGAGTCCAGATGAGCTTAAAACGTTAAACCCTGGTGTGGATGTGGAGGGGAATATAGCTAATATCGGGTACACAGGTGAGGAGTCCTAAGAGTGGGACAGCCAGAACCATCCTAGCCTCATGGAATGATTTGATCAGTTTATATCAGAACCTGAGACCTCAGATTTAAAATAGAGGGCAACTTCTTAAAGGTACATATAGATTGGTTTCAAGGAAAACTAACACCATGAGGATCAAATCTCCCTTCTCCCTGAGACAAAAGAGCTAAAACCCCTACTCAGAATTCCAGGAGCAGATACATTATCCAGATGCCCAAATATCAACCTTGCCCTATAAGGCTAATTTCCAAAGCTGATTATTCGCTTGTACAGAGAAACAGCTTATTTGTAAAGCCATATCCTCCCTTCTCCCACAAGTATCATGGTATATAATGGACTATGGGAAGAGACATTAGTAATAAGAATGTGTTTGGCATGGAAACAGCACAGAGCTATGCATGCATGTGTGCACACATATATTTGCAATCTATAGCTGTAGAATAGTACCATCCAATAGAATGGTAAGTGAGCCCCAAATATAAGGCATGTAATTTTAAATTTTCTGATAGCAATGAAAAGATGAAATTTTAATATATTTAACAAAATATATCTAAAATATTGTCATTTCAATTCAATGTAATCATTTAAAAATTGAGAGATGTTACCATATCTATTAAATCTTTGAAATTTGATGCTTGACATTTACAACACGTTTTAATTCTGACTAGCCACATTTCAAATGCTGAATAACTACATCTGGATAGTGGCTACCATATAAGACAGCACAGCACCAGAACACATTAAGCTCTATCGACAACACACCAATAGCTATGTTCAGGTATACCTGATAATGACCTCAATTTTATTGACAGATGGATTTTTTGAGACAGGGTCCCATTCTGTCACCCAAGTTGGAGTGCAGTGGCATTATAACAGCTCACTACAGCCTTGAACTCCTGGGCTCTAGCAATCCTCCCACCTCAACCTCCAAAGCAGCTGGGAATACAGGCATATGCCACCATGCCCAGCTAATTTTTTTATTTTTTGTACACATGGGGGTCTCACTATGTAGCCCAGACTGGTGTCAAACTCCAGGCCTTAAGCAATTCTCCTACATTGGCCTCCCAAAGCACTGAGATTACAAACGTGGGCCACCACACCCAGCCAACGACCTCAATTTGAAATGCCTGCCACATAGATTCTTGCCGAAACTTGCAGAGAAAATTTCTGCTCAAGAGAGAAATCCTAAGAAGAAAAAAGCTAATCATGTATTCCTCTAGATTCAGCTCTGTTTCAAGTCCTATTACCACATTAAACATCACACCTTGGGCTTTGATCAAGTGTTAATCTGGGAACACACTAACCTTGCTTTTCATTATTTAATTTTTGCTTGTTTATAGTTTACCAACCTTTGTAACCTGTCTAAATTCCTTCTCAGAATGAGGTAGTAAAAGGATAGATGGATGGATAAATCCATAGCCTATCCAAAAGCAGACTGGTTCTATTGCTATTTGGGGGGAAAACTGCTATCAAAGACCCACCTTATTATTTAATAAGGTATTCATCTTATTGCTCAACATCTTTTACAAAATACCACAAACAGTAAATTCTCAGAACTTAAACGTCAGAAAAAAATTTTACCTTGTAGTATGTTCCATTCAGTTGTAAAACCTACCATATTTACTTTTTTGTCTTAACTGCTAAAACTAAATGTAATTGTTCAAATGTAATTACTTCTCTTAACCTAGGTTTTTTTGGCATAATTATTTCTACTCCCTTTTTATTTCTAGATTCTTAGCTTTTGTTTTTTAAATTTATTATTATTATTTTGAAACAGATCTTACTCTGTGGACCAAGCTGGAGTATAGTGGGGTGATCTCAGCTCACTGCAACCTCCATCTCCCAAGTTCAAGCGATTCTCATGCCTCAGCTTCCCGAGTAGCTAGGACTACAGGCGTGCACCATGTTAGTTGGCCAAGCTGGTCTTGAACTCTTGGCCTCAAGTGATCCGCCTGCCTCGGCTGCCTCAAGTGTTGGGATTACAGGTGTGAGCCATCATGCCCAGCCTTGTTTCTGTTTTAAAAGTAACTGAATACTTTACCTTAAACTATATTTCTTTTTTTTAAGAAGTTGAGTATAAATGTAACGCCAAGATAGAAGCAGGACCTGAATATGCCCAAACTGGCAAGGTTAGAGGCAACTTCAAAGCACTTACTTGTAGATATCAGGGTGTAATTCCAGAGCTTTTAAAACAGGACATTTGAGAGCAGGTTAGAAGTACAGAATTCCTCAAGAAGCAACTTAGGGAGTAAGTCAGTAGGGACTCAGGTAAGTAATGTGTGGAAAAGATAGTGGTACACTGTAGAGAGAGTGCCCTAGGACACAACTTCAGGTCAGGGAAGCAGCAGTTATAGGTCCACCTACAGGTAATAATGTAGTCTCCTGCCTTGGGTAACATGTTAGTGGCAGAGCTTTCCAGAGTCCAAGGAGGGGACCCACTTCAAGGGAGTGAGGACTACAATAAATGACATATAAAGGAATTGTTTTTACCTTATCTAGGTGAACAGGGGATCCTGAGTAGGAGAAAGTAACTGATGACAGCCCTGCCCTTTGTCTAACATAGTAATTGCTACTACTTACTGAGTTCCTCCTGTGTGCCAAGCTCTGTGCAAGATACTTTATAATGTTATCAGACTTAATTCTCCCCTCTGAGTCAGGATGATCCCAAATTTCATAAAGGAGGAAAATGGGTTCACAAGAATTACATTCCTTAAGGTAACACCAGTAAGTGGGGCTCAGTTAGGATTCAAACCCAGGTTAAATGTGTTCTTTCTATTATGTTACCTTAACCACAGTAAAAAGACTATAGGGCATACCAGATGTTTTTCCCCTACCATTTCTTTAAAGGAAAAGAGAACAGAAAGACAATTCCAAATAACTTTCAAATAAATGTATAATGTGCTTTTAAAAGACTGCTTTTCAAAATAAAATAGGATAGCTTTCAAATTATTTTCCTTTTGTGTTCTCTATGTATTATAGAGGATAAATATGTATTATAGAGATTCAAAATAATTCCTATTAATATAAAAGTACTTGGTAAGGCAAAGACAGATTCACAATTCTAACTCGACACTCCTTCTCCCGACACATAAACCATAACGATTCACATTTAAAAATGAATTTCAAACTTTCTAAAACATTTAACAATATTCCATATAAAGCTTCTAATTAAATGGACAGGGCACACAAAATAAGGCAATATCTGCTTTTTTCTCCCAAGTAGCACAAAAACTAAAAATTGCATAGTGTACTAGTTTTGGAAGAGACATTTCTAACTAGCAATGATGATTTATCTTAATTCATAAACACTTCAAATCACATAACTAAATACATTTTAAGCCAGGAGGATGTAACGTTACCAAAAAAAGCAGAATCAGAGAAATATTATTGGTAGCGACACGCAGTTACAAACCTCTAATTTCCTATTGATTTTCTGTGCCTTTTTACCTGTTATTTAACACTCAATACTAGTGAATATTTTAGAGCAATTTCCAAACCTTACATTAAAAGTGAATACTTGCTGAAAAGTCAGTTCTGCGTTTCAAAAGATAACATAATTAAAGTTCTCTGGGTAAGTTTTTAGAAAAAGTAATGCTTACCACATGTCTCTGGAGAACAAATTATTTGTCTCTCCAGAAACAGTAATAGATTTCAAGGAATTTTTCTATATTTCACTTTCAGAAATAAGCCAGAAGCAAGAAGTAAACTTAAATACATAATTATTAATGTTTAAAAAGTTGGCCAGGCATGGTGGCTCAGGCCTGTGATCCCAGCACTTTGGGAGGCCAAGGCAGGTGGATAACTTGAGGCCAGGAGTTAGAGACCAACTTGGCTAACATGGTGAAACCCCATCTCTACTAAAAATACAAAAATTAGCCAGGCGTGGTGGCACATGCCTGTAATCCCAGTTACTCGGGAGGCTGAGGCAAGGGAATCACTTGAACCTGGAAGGCAGAGGCTGCAGTGAACTGAGATCACACCACTGTTCTCCAGCCTGGGTGACAGAGTGAGATCCTGTCTCTGAATGAATGAATGAATGTTGAAAAATCGATTTGAATTTTCCAGGAAGGCTTATCTATCTAGTCAAATCATTAATAATCTTATACTAAGTAAAAATACACATCTACTATCATATTAATAAAAATTAGAAAGTTACACCATAAAACAAATAAATACTTAATTATAGTTACATATGTATTTACATATTTCCAAACAACTCAAAGGTTTTATGACTCAAAATGGCAAGACAAAAAAAACACCAGCATGTTATATCAACTTTAAGAAAAAAGAACAATGTAATATACATCAAGTACAGAACTGAAAATTGACTTAGATAATACGACTCCAGAAGGAACTCTACGAAGTATAGAAATGTTTCAAACATCTGAGACCACCAACAGAATTATTATGGCAATAAGTATTATACCTGAAAGTTCTCTTTCCATACAGCACAAGCATTATTGGACCTAAAGGATACAATGAAAAAGAGGTTTCCTCCACCCGAATCCATAAGTTGAACTGCACAAGGATCTCCAAATGGAAGCTGGCACACACTTTTAGGAGTTCCATTCTGAAATGAAATCAGCTGATTCTTTCGGGTAAGGGCGATAAGAGATATTCTTAACTGGTTGTTGATGATCTCAGTTGCACAGATATGTATACAAGTCACCACACTGCTATAAGCAGGAGGAATAATGTATGTATCACTTATTACTTCTTGACTTTCAAGAGAATATACACAAAATTTGGTATTCCAAATTGCATAATCTGATTTTGAAGGCTCCTGAGTACATTCTTCCTCAGATAAATAACATTCCTTTAGTCCCAATAAAACCATACCTAAATTTTCAATCTCCCCTGCCCACTGAATAGAGGAAAGGTTACCTAACACACTAATAACTTTGCTAGTTTGAGAAGAGATAAAGAGGAATGTTTTGACATGCCTCCACAAAATTAAAGGGCCATTAAGGACCCTTAGGCTATCCTTAATCTCATAGCCCAGGTTAAAACTCAAACACATTTCAAATTTATTGGTACTGTGAAGAATTAGTAAAAAGTATTCAAAAACATTATTCTTTTTACTGTTTTGTATCACAATGTGAGGGAGATTAATTCCAGTTCTGAAATCTGACACATAGTCACAACACATGATTTTTAAATGAGAGTTTTCTTCCTTCATGGTAAAAAGTCCAGTGGACTTCTGAACAAATACATTTGTTCCTCTGTCAAATACCATTCTTCTGACATGTAATACGGGTGTTTTTGTAGGTTCTTTATCTGCAAAATTTCCGTTAGACAACTGGAAAACAAGGACTTCCCCATTATAACACAAGAGCCTTTCTTGTTCGTTAGATGACATTGCTTGTTTGCTAGTCGTTCCACAATATCAATCTCTGTGTTGATCTAATTTTCAAATGCAAATTGATTCCAGTTGATGTTTCTAAACCTAAAAAAGAAATGAGGAAAAACTGCCATGAAGTAGGAAGAGTTGAAGAGAAAACTCATGTTTCTGTTAGAGAACTACAACATAAGTAACTATAAATTTTATTAAGTAAACATTTTAAGCTTTTTATACTATTTTGACAATATCATGCTTAACATAAAGGGGTCTCTATTTCTGTAGATCCCTTTTAAAAGTTTGCTAGGAATACAAATAACCATATGAAAAAAGATAACTGAAAGTGTTAACAGCATATATTTGAAGCATTAAATGCTCTAGTAAAAGTGACTTCAGATATTCGTTCTGGCTCAGAAAATTGCTTAAGGATTGTACTTCTCTGTTTCAAACCTAACAACTCTAATGTGGTTTCCCACTCTCTGCCTTAGCTCTTTTAGAATGACAATTCAATTAGTGGTTTACTTGTCTTGCAACTCAGTCTTTCCAAATACAGTGATTTTGAATTATGCTTCTCCCACAGCCCAGGCACTTGGGCTTCTGCTTCCTAGAGACGGGAGCCTGTATAGGCTCTATGACAAAAAAGAAACCCCAGGAATAAAAATAGGAGATGCCATAAAAAAAACTCTCCATAGGAGAAATACAAATAAATCTTACTTTACAAAGGCAATGCATTTGTATGCATTTGTATGACCCAAGAAAGTCACCATTCTTATTCAAATTAGGAAAAAAAAATTGAGGACTAACACAACTTATTATAATGAACACAATAATTAAATAATAGCTATCAATCATTCAAGCTTTTATATAGCAGGTACAATACACGCATTATTTAATTCTAACAACTATTCTCTTAAAAGAAGTACTCTTATTATTCCACCTTTTAAGCAAGAAAGCCTTATTTTAAAGAAGGTAAGAAAATTTTTCAAGGTTAGAACAGTAATCCACAGTTAATAATAATCAGCAATGGTACTAGTTTGGAAAAGGAGGCTTCTGACTCCTGAGTCTACACTTTTAACCACCACTCTGTCCTACCATGCATTCCCTTATTCTGAACAAACTCATTGTAAGAAAGGAAACTGAGACAATTAGTAAAATAAAGGACAAAAGAACATCCTCAATATTGAACACATGTATAAAAAAAGTTGTTGATCTCTCTTTATTCGGTCTATGATATACTGCATACAAGAAATCGTATCCAAAGCAATTAGGCAAGAGAAAGAAATAAAAGGCATCCAAATTGTAAAGGAGATGTAAAACTGTCCTTGTTTGCAGATGACATAATCTTATACAGAGAAAACCCTAAAGACTCCACCAAAAAACTGTTGGAACTAATAAATTCAGTAAAGTCACAGGATAAAAAATCAATACACAAAAGTCAGCAGCATTTCTATATGCTAATAAGTGAACTATCTGAAAAAGAAATCAAGAAAATAATTCCATTTACAACAGCTACAAAAAAATAAGATAACTAGAAATAAAGTTAACAAAAAAGGTAAATGATCTCTACACTGAAAACTATAATATATTGATGAAAAAAATTAAGATGACACAAACTAATGGAAAGATCCCATGCTCATGGATTGGTAGAAGTAATATTGTTAAAATGGCCATACTACCCAAAGCAATCTATAGACGTAGTGCAATGTCTAGCAAAATATATTTTTAGCAAAATACCCTACCATCCAAATTCGAATGGAGCCAAGAAAGACCCCTAATAGCCAAAACAATACTGAGCAAAAAGAACAAACCTAAAAGCATCACATCACCTGATTTTAAAACATACTACAAAGCTACAGTAACTGAGAAAGCATGGTACTGACATAAAAGACACATGGACTAATGGAACACAATGAAGAGACCATAAATAAATTCATGCACCTACAACCAACTAATTCTTGACAAAGGTGCCAAGAACCACACACTGGGGAAAAGACAGTCTGTTCAATAAATGGTGGTGCTGGGAAATTGGATATCCACTTGCAGAGACCAGACTCCTACCTCTCATCATATAAAAAAATTAACTCAAAATGGATTAAAGACTTTAATGTAAAACTGAAATTATTACACTGCCAGAACAAAACATAGACGAAACACTATGACATTGGACTGGGCAAGGATTTTTTAAATAGGATCTCAAAATCACAGCCAACAAAAGCAAAAAGAGGCAAATGAGATTACATCAAATTGAAAAGCTTTGCACAGCAAAAAAAAAAAAAAAAAGTAAAGAGACGACCTTCAAAATATAAGAAAACATTTGCAAACTATACATCTGATAGGTGCTTAATATCAGAATATATAAAGAACAGCAATATCCCAATTTTTTAAATGGACAAAATAACTTAATAGACATATTTCAAATGAAGACACACAAATGGCCAACAGGTAAACAAAAAAAAATGCTCAATATCACTAATCATCAGGGAGATACAAATCAAAACCACAATGAGATACTACCTAATTCCAGTTGGGGTGGCTATTATTAAAAAGACAAGGGATAACAAAACTTGACAAGCATGTGGAGAAAAAGGAACACTTACACACTGCTGGTAGGAATGTAAATCAGTATAGCCACTATGGAAAACAGTATGGAAATTCTTCAAAAAATTAAAAACAGAACTACCATATGATCCAGAAATCCCACTACTGGGTCTATAGCCAAAGGAATACAATCAATGTCAAAGAGATGCCTGCGCTCCCATGTTTATTCAGCACTATTTACAATAGCCAAAATATGGAATCTACCCAAATGTCCAACAATGAATCAATGGATTAAAAAATTTGCTGTATACCGCATGTTCTCACTCATAGGCGGGTATTGAACAATGAGAACACATGGACACAGGGAGGGGAGCATCACACACTGGGGTCTGTCAGGGGGAAATGGGGAGGGACAGTGGGGGTGGGGAGTTGGGGAGAGATAGCATAGGGAGAAATGCCAGATATAGGTGATGGGGAGGAAGGCAGCAAATCACACTGTCATGTGTGTACCTATGCAACATTCTTGCATGTTCTTCACATGTACCTCAAAACCTAAAATGCAATAAAAAAATAAAATAAAATAAAATAAAATAGATAAAAATTTAAAAAATAAAAATAAATTTGGTGTATATAACAATTTTTGATGCATAGTATGGAATACTATTAATACAGCCACAAAATTAAATGAAATCCTGTCATTTGCAACAACATGGACAGACTCGGAAGACATCATGTTAAGTGAAACAAGCCTGTCGCAAAAAGACAAATACTGCTTGATCTCACTAATATCTGGAATCTAATTTTTTTTTTTTTTAAAGAGTTGCTATCATAGAAGCAGAGAGTAGAACAGTGGTTATCAGAGACTAGGGAAGGGAGAGAGGATGGGAGAATCGGCGGGGGGGTTGGTAAAAGGGTATGAAGTTACAATTAGGAGGAATAAGTTCTGGTGTCCTATTGCACAGTAGGGTAAAGATAGTTAATAGTAAGGTGTAATTTATTACTTATTACAAAATAACTAGATGATTTGTAACGTTCTTACCAGGAAGAAAGGATACATTCATGAGGGAAGGATATACTAAATACCCTGACTTGACCATTATACAATGTATGTATGTATCAAAACATCAAATTTTACTCTCTAGATACATACAATTAAAATGTGTCAATAAAAAGAGGTAAAGAAGAAAAAAAAGAAGTCACTGGCTTACTGGTTTTTGTCAGGTAATTAACACAAAGATCTGGGACAAGAGTTATCACAAAGTAGTTTCAGCTTCATCAGTAAAGAAGATAGGGTAGGTAAATCAAATCTGTGGCTTTTACTTATGAAACTATAATTTAGAGAAAATAAACATATTATATTCCATCAAAATGTATGAATAATGATGAATTTCCCAAAGGTCCAGTGTCAGGTATCCTAGATTTCTGGAAAGGAAAATATTAAAAGTACACATGCTTTGGGAGGCCGAGGCGGGTGGATCACGAGGTCAAGAGATCGAGACCATCCTGGTCAACATGGTGAAACCCCGTCTTTACTAAAAATACAAAAAATTAGCTGGGCATGGTGGTGCGTGCCTGTAATCCCAGCTACTCAGGAGGCTGAGGCAGGGGAATTGCCTGAACCCAGGAGGCGGAGGTTGCGGTGAGCCGAGATCGCGCCATTGCACTCCAGCCTGGGTAGCATGAGTGAAACTCCGTCTCAAAAAAGAAATTAAAAAAAATACAAAAAATCAGCTGGGCATGGTGGCGTGTGCCTGTAATCCCAGCTACTCAGGAGGCTGAGGCAGGAGAATTGCCTGAACCCAGGAGGCGGAGGTTGCGCTGAGCCGAGATCGCGCCATTGCACTCCAGCCTGGGTAACAAGAGCGAAACTCCGTCTCAAAAAAAAAAAAAAAAGTACACATGCTGAGGTAAAGCTCTAAGAATTCACCATCTTTTACTACCTATTCAAAGTTTTTCAGATTTCTTAATATCAAAAACAAATAAAAATCACCTCTGTACAAATTTCATTATTTTAATGTTAAATATCACAACTAATGTTTAATCAGTACAATGCTCTGATTCACTTACCAATAAGTTAAATGTGATAGTAAGGAAAATCTGATTGTAAAATGGTCAGAATTTAGGAAAATTAGGCCCTTTACATTTTGCTCTTTAAATGTCATCATCAAGTTCCCTAAGTTAGAAATATCTATTTTCCAACTATAGTAGTTACCACTACTATAGTTCAGGCTGTGATCTTTCAGGCTGAGGTAAAAGCTTTATTAGTCTTCCTTATTCTCATCTCTCTTTCCGCCAATACACACTTGATCCTGTCACTGTCCATCCCCTAATCCAAAAGCCTGCATGCCCCTTGCCCTTCTCAATAGACATATGACTCAAAGTACTACCTGGAAAAATAGATGTTAAACACTGTGCACTGAAATGTTGTAGAGAAAACAAGCCTGAGAATCATTGCTATGAAGCTTAGCATGGCATTCAAAACTCTTGTATAATCCTAATTCAACCTGCTTTCAATGTGATCTCCAGGCAAAAAGCAAACTTATTCTCATGAAATTAAACAGATCTAAAAACACAAATGACTACTGAGTGAAAAGTTTTTGCAAGACTTATTGAATTTACATATATGAGCATACCCACTATATTTTATACTGATGCAACATGTTTTCAATCTCCTTTTTTTAATGTGTTTGCTATTTATTAATTAGATCTAATTAATAATCATTAAAATTAAATTCATTGCTAAAATGAATTTAATTTTAACTTTTTTCTCAGCTTTATTGAAGTGTAACTGCTAACAGAGTAGATAGGTATTGCTGCTGTAACATCTATTTTAAAAGTTCTTGGCATATGCTCATAAAACCTGCAAGCAATGAAATAACTAGCATTTTTTAAAAGACAGAAACATATCTGGAAACCAATCAAACTAAGGTTTAATTTAGAGGTTATTAATCCAATTATAAGCAAAGCCTCATTATTTAAATCCTGATTATCAGGGCACCAGGTTTACTATTCTAGCCTATAGGCTATTTGAAGTTTTACTTATTAACATTATAACCGCAGCTACAGGGCCAGGCGTGGTGGCTGACACCTGTAATCCCAGCATTTTGGGAGGCCAAGGCTGAGGGATCACGAGGTCAAGAGATTGAGACCATCCTGGCCAACATGGTGAAACCCCGTCTCTACTAAAATACAAAAAAATTAGCTGGGAGTAGTGACGGGCGCCTGTAGTCCCAGCTATTCGAGAGGCTGAGGCAGAAGAATTGCTTGAACCTGGGAGGTGAAGGTTGCAGTGAGCCGAGATTGCGCCATTGCACTCCAGCCTGGGTAACAAGAGTGAAACTCCGTCTCAAAAAAAAAAAAGTTTTTTTCTCCCTACATAAGTTATTTGTTGGGGCCTACACAAAATTGATCTCACCTTTTTCAACATTATCTAATATACCCGAAATGTGAGTAAATGTGAGAGAATGGTGATCAACTAAATTAGAGAATTTGGGAAGATTCAGTTAAAGAAGATTTTTATGTCATGTTAAGGATTTCTGAATTTCTTATATAAGTAATGATATACCACCGAAAGTTTTCAAAAACAGAAATCACAGGACTGTACTTTTGAGTTATAAAGATCCTGGTGACAGTGTTAAAGATGTGAGTGAGATCAGATTGGAAAAAGAGCTAACAATTAGAAGAAAACAATGAGTACTTAATAAAAGGGAGAGATGACCCTGAAGGTAATTTGACAGTCAACTGAAATGCATACATCCAGTAGTTTCATTCGTAGATATGAACCCAGAGATATAATTCCACATATGAATGAATACATTGCTCTAGAATGCTTACTGTGCTGATTTTTGCAATATAAAAAAAAGTAAAAACCTCAATGAACACCAATAGCGGAATGAGTAAATATAGATGGACTATCATACTAGAGTTAAAAGGAATGAATTAGATCTATCTATACGTATAAAATCATGGTTAGATTTTAAACATAAAATGAATTAAAAATTAAGTTGCAGACAAATGTACACTGCAGTATATTATTTATGTAAATTGAAACAAACAGTATTATATATTTTCTATTTACCTACAACAGCTAAATTACCTGAGTGCTTTCTCAAGAAATACTGCCATATACTATTTTTTTTTCCTGAATAAACAGTGCTAGGTACTATTCTAAGCACTTTGGATTAACTCTCTTCTTCCTGATAACATCATTATGCCATAGGCACTATTGCTATCCCATTTTATAGATGGAGAAACTGAGGCATGGAGTTTCAGGATCTTCTCAAAGGCTTGCAGATAAGAAGTGACAGAACCAGGATTCAAACCCAGGCAAGATGATCCAAAATAAAAAATGTAAAAACAGATTTCGTGCTAAATTCTGAATGACTGTTGATTCTGGACAAGGAAGTGTCCAAGATAGGTGAGTAGAGATAGAGGGAGACTTTAGTTATATCTGAAATATCTTTTAAGGCTGTAGTCAAACAACGTTTGAACAATGTGTTCATTTTTTCCTATAAAACGCAAACATATTTAAAAGTTTAGGACAAAAGATGCTAACATGCCTCTGTCATGGATGACTACGGTTGATGGAAATATGGGGAACTGTTCATTCAACTTGTTTGTAGTTTTCAGTATCTTTCAACTTTTAAAAAAGGCAATATTGAATGCGCAACGATTTTCTTTCAATTGTTTTTAACTGACGCACAAAATTTGTTCCAGTCCCTTTAAATCTAAATCTTTCTCAACCTTGACACTATTGACATTTTGCGCTGGATAACTGTTACGACTTTTCACGTAAGTGCAGGATGTTTGGCAGCGTCTCTGGTCTCTAAGCAGTAGAAGCCAGTAGCATTCTTTTGCCCCCGACCCCCAGCAGTGGCAATTGAAAATGTCTCCAGACGCTCCCAAAGTCGCTGGGTGGTAAAACCTACCCCTTCCCCCCGCGCCCTTTGAGAGCAAGTACCTTAATTAATAAGCCGAAAGACGCTTTTATCATTTAACTTTATATAACTATTTGAGATTAAAGATTTCACAGATATTTTGCTCGTTAAGCATCTCACACTCGAAGTGGGAAGGATACTGAAGGGATGAAAAAAAGTTTCAAGCAAAATAATCCCTGATTGTAGCACTTAAAATCCAATTATCATTCCACGGAATGACAGACCCCGGTCTCAGGATGCCGGCTTCCTTCTCTCTCTCCCGCACTGCAGGGACAAAGGGAGGAAATCCAGCCCCATCGCCCCCTCTGCGAAGTCCCAGGTAGGGAAGACTAGGTGTTCCATCCTACCTCAACGCAACGGCAACATTCCGGATGCCCCACGCGGATACAGTATCTATCTGCTCCAAACCTCCCGCCAGCGAGCTGCATCCTGGGAGGCCCGGCGGAGGCTGCGTCGAACGCAGAGGAGGCGGAGCCTAGAAGCCAGCACGGAGAAGGTTGCCCAGGGAGGCTGAGGAGGCGGGGCCCTAGGGATGTTGCGAAAGCGAATAGCCAGCGAGCTCTCAAGGGCGGAGCTGCGCGGGGGAAGCGCCGGCGTTCTCGCGGCTGGCGGGGGTGGGACCGCAGTGCGGGGGAAGTCGCGGGGCGAGGCCAGATGAGAACCGAATGGGACCTAGGCTGAGGGCCTGGTCCCGCCTCCAGACCCAGGCGTCCGCATTGGATTGGGCAGTGCACCGGCACTTCTGTCCGTCTTCCGGTGTCACGCGACCGCCTCCCCCTCCCACCCTTCTCTGTCTACCTCTGGGCGGGACTGGCGGGTGATGAGATACTCGGTCGGCGACGGTAGAACGGGCGACGGCGACAACTGCAATCACATCCACGACCGCGATCATGGCCGAGGTGAGGAGTCTATTGCACCGCCGCTGGGTGCCCGGACCCGGAAGCCGCCTCTGAGGCCCGGGGACCGAGCGCCCGGGTGCAGGTGGGCTGGGCTGAGGGTAAGCGGGTTGATGCAAGTAGTATCTAAGGTCCCGTCATGTCTCCCATCCAGAATCACGCCCAGAATAAAGCCAAGCTCATCTCTGAGACCCGACGCAGGTTTGAAGCTGAGTATGTGACAGGTGGGTACTCTGTTCTGGGTGTTAAGGTGTGCAGGAAGCATCCCCAACTTTGCTGGAGTGTTGTGTCTTTGTGGAAGGTGTTAGGGACCTTTTCGACCCTCCCAAGGATGATGCTGGGCACGTCTCAAACGTTGTCCTCTCCATGACAAGCCGTCTGCGCTGCTTCAAATGATCAAGTGTGTCACATGCTTCCTTTAAAGGGTTAATATAAGTTGGAAATCGGTAAGTTTCTAGCATGTCCTCATGTTTATGGAACTTGCAGGATACTTATTAGGCCCACAACAAGGGTGACATTGTCCAACAACACTAGAGAAAACGTACCTGGAAACTGCCATAATACTATTGATGTGTACTTAATTGGGTGTACAAATTCCTTTGATATTTTGCTTAATTTCGCTTTCATATAACTCAGCATGCTACCCACAGAATAGGCCCTCCAATGATGGAACAACTTCTCATCATCCCAAACTGTATCTTGCAAAGTACCTATGAGTCCAGAACTGATTTATTGGTTGAACATTCTGTGTCCAGATGTCACAGATACTTGAGTTGTCAAGTACATAACTGAATATTTAATACTTGTACAATAATTTTGTAAAACATATGGAATAACTTATTGTAAATATGGAATTGAATAATGATTTATATGTTGCCTACCTTAAGACCGATTATAATCAAGGACCTATCACTAAATAGCTTACTTGTTTATTCTGAGCCCGTTTTCATATCTGTGAAATGTAAATAATAAAGTTAGTAGGATTAAATTTAAAAAAATATATCAAACCATCTAGCATGTCTTAACATACAGTAGGTTCTCAGTGAATATTTTGCCTCAGTAGTCATTTTGGTTACTGTGAAAGGCGTTAAGCTTCTACATCTTGACTAGTACTCAGCAAAGGTTCTCTGCAACTTTAAACCATCTTAGATTATACATCAATTGATGACCTAGAACAAATATGGAAATCAGTTTCAAATACCAGTCAGTAAATCTTTTCATGCCTCCTTGCCAATTTTCTTCACACCCCAAACTTTGTACCAGAGAGTTGCAAAAGCACTTGATCCACTTTTCACCCAGAGTTCTCATTTCTAATAATATAGCTAGTTCCAATAAAGAGATGATTCTTCAATTGCTTTCTACAGAAATATAACTATTATAGCTGTTTATACATGGTTTATAATATTTTAAGAAGTAACTCAGAATTAGACTCAATGAGCCAATAACAGTATTTATGCCCAAGGGAGGAAGCAGAATTGACGCAGAAATGAGGCAATAAACAAGATCTTAAAGGTCATCTTGGGGCAACCTTCTCATTTTTAAAATGAAGAAACTGAGGTCTAGAGAGATTAAGAGATTTGCTCAAAATCCCTGATGTTATTGGCTAGGCCAGGTCTAGGTGCTCATGTCTTTTGATTTTCACTACAGTAATCTTTTGACAACACCATGATGTCAAATTAGATATGTCACTCTCCAGCTTGAAACCTTTCAGTGCCTTTCCAATTGTGTTTAGAATAAAATCCCAATTCTTTATGGTGGCCTATAATGCAAGGCCATGTGTTATCTGGCTCTTGCCAGCCTCCCACACCCCATCGTCATCTGTTATTGCTCTGCTTGCTTAGTGCAGATTTGAGCACTGTTCAAAGTAAGATACATGTTATATGTTGCAACCCAGTACAAATGTGCACACTCACATAACCACAGCAAAAATTCATTAAAGAATACTTCTGAAAACATGTGACTCTCTGATGTGTTTTTTCTATTTGAGTTCCTTTTTAAAAATGCAATTACCTACAAAATTAACATCACAATTTAAAATGTGACCCCCAGTTTGAAAAACACAACTAGCCACACTGCCTTGTCTGTATTCCTCAAACAGAATGAGGCTATTCCATCTTGGACCTTTCTACTTCTCTTTGTCTAGAAAGATTTTACCCAGGTATTGAGCATGGCTTGGTCCTTTTTCCTCTTCGGTGTTTAAATATCCAACAGGCCTTCACTAATTATTGAACGTCTCCCTGTCTTGTTTATTTTCTCTGCTTTACAGCCCTTATGGTAATCTGTAATTATCTTGTTCATTGGTTTGTGTGTTTTTCATTTCCTCCAGTAGAATGTACATGGGTTCTGTAACAGCCTATAGACATTGAGAGCAGAGACCTTGTGTGTCTTACTCACTTTTGTATGCCCAGCACATTTCTCAATACATACTCACTGAATATAGCAACATTTAAATATATACATAAGAAGATTAGTCCAATTTTAAAGATTTGCATGGAAAAACAAAATAGAAGCCTTTGAAGTCTTTCTTACCTTAAGATTTCAGTTGTTTCCTGGAATATGGTAACAGACAAAGGTAGAATTGGAAAGTGATAATAAAAGGGGTGTTTTTTTTTTTAATTTGCCCGTATTTTCCCTTTAGAATTTGCTTTTAGAAATTAACTCAGGCGTTTAGAACATCCACTTTCCTTCTTTTTCTTTCACCCTTTCTATTGTCATTAACAATATTTTGTTTCAGAAGAGGCTTAAGGCAGACTTAAGCAAAGTTGATGTTTTTCCTAAAGGAAAGTATTTATTTTCTGCAAGTGTATCACTTCAACCACAAACTGTATTCCAGAAATGCTTTTGGAGGTAGGTTCTTGGGAATTCCAAGCACATTTTTGTGTCTATAGAAATTAAGTTACCATTATAGATAGATTTTTGGCTGGCAAAAATAATAAAATATTAGTCCATAATTATGGTACTATTTTCCTTACTGTTTCTGAGAAATTCCATGCGGAGTCTCAAATGAGAAACATTTCCCATTCTTTTCTTCCTCTTTCTCATGCCCAAGAAAGGAGACTAATCTCTTGTGACAATAAGTTATTAAGTTCCTTAAGTACTCGTTATATGCCTAATTCTGGGAAGCAGTGTATCAGTATTACAGAAAGAGTGGAAGAAGGATAGAGCCTGCCCCTTCTCAAACTACTACAACCTAGGAAAGGCATTAAAACAGATATAGCTATTAAAATTAGGGCAAATTGTATTAAGAGTAATGGTGCTGAAATATTTTTTGTAAGAGTCAAAGACAGAGAAATAACATCTGGCTGGGGTAACTAGCTTAGCACAGAGTTATAAAAAAATTCATTAAAAAGGTAGTGTTTCTCATGAACTTTGGAAGACAGTAGAACTCAGCCAGGTAGAGAAGGTGATCCAGGCAGATTGAATAGTCTGAACTGAGGCATTGAGGTCAGAAGGTATGGGGCATGTTCAGAAGCAATAGGAAGTCCACTTTGATAAACCTTAAGGAAGGTAAGCACACATGGTTAAATACCGTGGGACTATAGTGTAGAGAGCCTTGGGTACCGAAGAGATGTGTTTGCACTTTAGTTGATATGGAGAGCCATTGAGAGGTTTGTGGGTTTCGTGATTAGGTTTGTTGTCTGGCTTTACAAGTATATGAATTCATTTAAATTAATTTAGTTCATACCAAAAATGTCTGAAGAAACCCCCATGAAACTGGCCATTCAGAGATAGGTATGCTAACAGTGGATACATTGTTTACAGTCTTTTTTCTATACACTTAAGAAAACAAAGTTACAAGACTATTCTGTATATAATTTTGCCTGTTACAAAATACATTTTTATTGACATGATTTTATTTCTCCATATTTATGAAGTAAGCAACATTGTATACTGTCATTTAATATTTGGTTCTATAAATAAAAGACAGTTTTCTTATCTTTTGTCTTAGGTAGTCCCTTTGTATACATTCAGATTCTTCCCAGTTTTCATTTAATACAGATTTCTTTGTGTAGTAGTTCAGATTATTTTCTTAAGATTCATGTTCAGAAATTGAATTATTGGTTTTAAGAGTGTTCATATTTTTCAGGCCTTTGATCATATGTGCTAAACTTCCTCCATGGATGTTGTACCAATATTCATTCCTGCCAGCTTATAGGGAAGTGTTAGTCTTACCACAGCCTTACTCATATTTAGTGTTATTTCTTAACTGATGATTGTTTTAGTTTGCTCTTGTTTGCTAATAAGAGTAAATTATTTTCATGCATTTACATTCATTTGTAGTTTAAACATCTTTTTATTAATATGACTTTTTTTTCAGTTTTTGAGTATATCCAAAATTACCCATTCCTTTGTTGTTTCTTGTATGGCTATTAGGTTAATAGGCTGATGCAAAAGTAATTGTGCTTTTTGCCATTAAAAGTGACTTTTTCCAGGTATGGTAGCAGACACCTGTAATCCCAGCTACTTGGGAGGCTTGGGCAGGAGAATCGCTTGAACCTGGGAGGTGGAGATTGCAGTAAGCTGAGATCATGCCACTGCACTCCAGCCTGGGCGACATGAGCAAGACTGCATCTCAATTTTTTAAAAAAAGGCAATTTTTCTAGTCTTTTAATTTTTGTTTTGTTTAGGCTTAATATTTTTGAGTTTTAGAATTCTATTTATGTGCAGAATGTATAAAACATGAATAAAACACCCATGCGCTCACTACTCAGCCAAAGAACTAGAGCCTCCCAGTATCCCGATCCCTGCTATTCAGGGAACAGTTACTTTTTCTGCATTTGGTGTTACTCATTCTCTTACTTCTCAATAGTTTTACAACTTATGATATATTCCTCACCAATACTTTATTAGGTTTTTGCCTCTTTTTGAACTTTATATTAAAGCTGAATATATTTCTTCATGATTTGCTTCTGTTGCTCAAAATTCAGTTATATTGTCAGATATGACTAATTTATTCCTTTTTATGGCTGTGTAGTAGCTCATAGAATGAATATACCAATTAATGGGTTTGGGGTTGTTTCCAGGTTTTTGTATCATGTACAGTGCAGCCATCAACATCCTTATACATGTCTGCTGCACACATGCAAGAATTTCTCTAGGGCAGTGGTTCTCAAAATTGGTTCAAGAACTGGGGTTCCTTGAGACCATTTAAAGGAGTTTGAGAGGTTAAAACATTTTCATAATACTAAACCATCATTTTCCTTTTTCATCTTCATCCTCTCACAAGCATATGGTGGCATTTTCCAGAGGCTGGGTGGCATGTGATGATGCCATTGTTCTGATGGCTATAGACTGTTTGCTTGTATTTTCTCATGTCTAATTCTTTTTCTCAGTTTTAATACCCAATACAATAACTACCAATAAATATAACCTATATCAACAAAGAAGCTTTTGGGGGGTCTGAAATTATTTTTAAGAGTGTAAAAGGTATCCTGAGACCAAAATGTTTGAGAACTGCTGCCCTAGGGTTTGTTTCCAACAGTAAAATGGGTAGGTAGTAGAATAGGCACATTGTTTCATGTTCAACTTTAGTAGATAATGCTGAACTGATTCCCAAAGGGATTGTACCAGGTTTCATTTTAACCAGCAGTATTTGAACATCTTTTGTTTTTCTACACCCTAAAAATTGGCACTGTAACTTTAAAAAAAAAAATCGCCCATGTCATGGGCATGTTGGGAGATCTCTTTATGGTTTTAATGTCTTTGAATTCCAGTGAGATTGAACATTTTTTTTTTTTTTCCGTATCTTTATGGGACCTTTGGTTTCTGCTTCTGTGAAAATTACTCCTTCAGGCTCTTCTTGGCCCCTACTTCTTCTACATAAACTTTAAAATCAGATTATCATGCTTCTGCAAAACAAAACAAAAGCCACTTTTCTTGGGATTTCAGTGGTATTGTGTTAAGTCAGAAGATAATTTCATGGAAGTTGACATTATCGTGGTTGAGTCTTTTTATCCAAGAACCTGGTATATATATCTATCTGCTAAAGTCTTCCTTATTGAAAGATTTATAATTTTCTCTATAGTGGTTCACACAATCTTTTGTTATATTTCTTCCTAAATACTGTATGTGTTTTATTTTTGTTGTTATTTAAATGGTATGTCTTAATATATATTTTCTCAATGATGGTTGCTGGTTTATGGGAAATATATATGACTTTTTTCCATCAATATTGAATTTACTCTTATAAATTCTGATAACTTACTTGGGATTTCTATGTACATAATAACCACCTTGAAATACTGACCATTTTCTTTCTAACTTTCCAACTCTTAAATATTCCAATGCTTTTTCTTTATTACATTGGCTGGAACTTTTGGAACACTGTTGAATAGAAGCAGTGACAAAAGCCTACTTGTCTTCTTCCTAATGGCAGAAAGATAGCTCTGAACACGTCACCATTAAGTATGATCTTTGTATAAACTCTTTATCAAAGTGAAGACACTTTCTTCCATTTTGGGTTTGCTAGTTTAAGTTTTTTGTTTGTTTTGTTTACTTTCCATCATGATTAATGACTGAGTTTTACTAAACGCAGTTTCTTCATCTGTTGCACACATTTATTGTATTTGATGACATTTTCATTTGATTTTTCTCCTTTACTGTGTTAATGTTAGATTACATTGATAAGATTTTTAAAATAAATTGCTAAATTCAGTTTACTAATCGTTTAAGAATTTTACATTTGTATTCTTGAATTGGCCTATAATTTTCCTTTCTAGTATTTTTCTTCTGCAATATTGACATCAAGATTATGTAAGCTTCAGAGTGTTTCCTCTTTTTTATTCCCTGTAGGATATAGTCATTGTTTAACACTAACCTGATTCCCCAAATTTACCACTCCCCCAATTTATTATTGTTGTTTTATATGTCAGTATTTGTTTACTTCTCATATATTTACTACTATTTTGATTTACCATTTCTTCTTGAGTTTCAGCACTTGTATCCTACATCATTGTTGTTTCATCTAAAGTATAACCTAACAAAGAAATTTAAGGCTTTTATGGGAAGATCAAGAGGTAACTTCAGCTTAATCTGTGACATTCTAGCCCTTTTATTTAAAAAAAAAAAACTGAAGACAATAACTTACTATTTGTTAATTTGAGGTCACAGCTACATAAGTATTTGTTAACATTATTTTCTATTCTATAATGTTTTAACTTTTCAAAAGGTAAAGAAAACAATTTATTGCTGAAGTTCTGGGTCCTCAATGAACTCAAGGTCTGCTAGGGGATAGACTTATACATGGCTAATCATTCTGTAACAAAGATTTAGCATGTACTTACCATGTGTCAGGCAGAGTTGGAGGGAGCAGGGTGTGACTTTTCAAAGTCCCTGACCTCCTGGAGTTTATTAGAGGAGACAGCATCAGTCCCACTCCCGTCATGCCATCCCCTATTTGAGGAGCTCCTCTCAAAATGACTGACTGTTACTATTATCCTATTCGTTTTGATGAAACATTTTCCCATTTGACCAAAATCAGCCAAGTGAATGATTATAGATAGCATGCTTATGCCACGACCTTGAGGCAGAGTCCATAATATACAGGAATAGAGCAAGGTCCATTATATCTAATTAACCTGGATAACTGGCTGGTGACTGATGAAGACCTGGAGAACAGCTTTGCTTGTTCAAGTGTGCTAATGAATTCAGCCCTTAAAGGATAAGAACTGAAGCAGAAAGCACCTCCTCTCTTTACAATAGACCAGAGATCAGCAACGTCCTGTTTTTGTATGACCCTTGAGCCAAGCATTTTTTTTTTTGTATTTTTAAAGGGTTGTTTTACACACACACACACACACACACACACACACACACACGACAGAGAGAAAGATCTCGAGCAAGAGAGAGAGAGAAAGAGAGAGAGAGAGAAATCAGCAACAGGGGATGTAATATGGCCGTCAGCGTCTTAGATATTTGCCATCTGGGCCTATACAGAATAAGTTTGTCAGCTCCTGCAGTAGAACAACAGTCTCAAAGTGTAGTCCCTGACCAGCAGCATCAGCGGTATGTAGGAACTGGTTACAAATGCCAGTTGTCAGTTCCCACCCAGAGTTAGACAGTCTAGGGTTGGGGCCCAGTAATCCCAGTTTTAACAAGCCCTCCTAATCATTCTGATATGTGCTGAAGCTGCAGAATCACTGTTATAGGCCAATGGCTTAATCCCCTTATAAGAGATTACCTGTCTCTCAGTCGTAACAGTTTCACAAGAAAGTGGAAATTCAGAATATGTTGTGGCCAACCAGCAGAAAATAATCTTCAATAAATATTTTGTTCTTTTGTCTTGATCACACCCATTACTGACATTTACGCAGTCCAGCCAATAGACATAGCCCATCCAAGACAGATGCTCTCTTAAGGCCCTAGAAGGACTTTCAGTGGATCTGTGCTCAGAGTCATGGAGAAATAAGAGATCCTAAAATGTTTTAAATTACTATAATGATCTAGAGTTATATGTTTGCTGCTTTAGAACATTAACTGTTCTCTAGTTTTCATTATTAGAATACTTTTGTATTTTTTCAACCTTTATCCAAAATTTAGGCACATTTATAATAACAAAATACTTCCAAGATTTTCCTTACTGGTTAACTAATGGGTAAATTTGAATTTAGTCTTCTTTTCATGGTTAGCATTCTATCATATGTTGATAGAAATTCATTTGTATAGTGTTTAAGTTTTTCAGTGTTCTTAATCAGAGACTGTAGATAGACAGACCTTATTTCCATTTTACAGAGAGGAATATAAGGCCTAGAGTGATTTGCTTAGCTTCACTATACATAGTAGCATGGATCTTCTAAGTCCATCACTCTACTCTATCCTGAATATGGCCAGAAATTTTCTTGCATTTGTTAGCCTTAAAACACAGTTTCTGACCTGTTGGTAGCATCACTGACCAACAAATGCAAGAAGGAAAAAAAAGAAAAGTTAAAAATAAAGTTTGCTATTTTACAAGTAAGAACTATAGTTTCTTTATCTTACAACACAATTTTTAAAAAATATTATTTTTTTTTATTTAAAATGTGTGTGTGAGAGAAAGTGAGTGAGAGAGAACATACACATGCATGTGTATGGAGAGATGAAAAGCTGAGACAGACAGGTCATCTTTACGCTGGAACATTTAATACTGTGTGTTCCTAGAGACATATCACCATTGCCATGTATCTTTAGTTCTTTCTCTGCCAAATTATGGACTTTACAGTTTATTTGGTGGTAATACACTTGTGTAAATATAAGAACAATTTACAGAGCAAAATTCATATAAGAACAAATAAATAGTAGAAATGGCCGATGAACCATACAGTGCTGATAGTTCATTAAGAAGGTTTCTTCATGAAGGATTGGCTGAAATTAGCTATTTTAAAGAAATACAGAGATGAGGCTTTAAAATCCACCACTTGGAATTAATTTTGTTTTTTGGTGTGGTTTTCACTAGTATTATGAGACAAGGTATCATTTGTGTATGAGGACAGGTATTAGAACATATATATATATATATATATATATATATATATATATATCTGTGTACATACACACACACACACACAAACACATACGTATCTTTGTATAAAACTGAACCCTTCTGATATGGTTTCGCTGTGTCCCCACCCAAATCTCATCTTGAATTATAACTCCCACAATTCCCATGTGTCATGGGAGGAACCCAGTGGGAGGTGATTGAATTGTAGGGTAAGGTTTTTCTTGCGTTGTTCTCATGATAGAGAGTCTCATGAGATATGGTGGTTTTAAAAATTTGTTTATGATATCCCTAGTGATGGTACTGGCAGTGGTGGTAAAAATGATAACAATAATGTTTTATTATTCTTAATATGGCTAATATCTACTGAGTTTTTACCACTTGCCAGATATTGTTCTAAGTAATTGGTTTTTAGAATATATCTGGGGACCCTAGGGGATGCCCAAGACTTTCAGAAAGCTATGAGGTCAAAACTATTTTCGTAATAATGCTAAGATACCATTTACCTTTTTCACTTTCTTTACATTTGCACTGATTACACAGAAGCAATAGTGTGTAATCAGTACTGGCTCCTTAGCCCAAATCCAGGCTGGTAGTCATTGTAGTCATCATTGTCAGCACTGTCAGTTTAAAAAAAAAAAGCCAATTTGATTTTAGAAAGTCCCTGATAAAACAGTAAATTGTATTAAATCTTGACACTTGAGTGTATGCCCTTAGTGTGACAAAATGGGGTAGTATGCATAAAACACTTCTGCATGATATGTATGTTTGAGGTGCCAGCTGAATTAGTCACCTGTTTCATAGGCCACCTTTTTTATTTGAAAAAAAAAGAAAAAAACGGTGCTTTGAATACAGATGAATTTCCAAATAGCAGTGCTAAACAATAATTTCTCAGATTATCTACCACAGAACCACTCATTTAATAGATTAGAAAAATACAACCCAGATATTAAAAGCCATATCCAAGGCAACACTCTACAAATGCATGATTTATGGCCTCATCATATATTTTATAGTGCTTTAAATTTCCAAGTACTTTCATATATGCTTTTTCATCCCATCCTCACATAGCACTGTGAGCATATAAAACAACTTAAACATAAGGAAATTGAGACTCAAGGAAGACAATGCTCTGAATGCACTTTATATTTTCCTGGTCTCTCAGCTATTATCTCTGAGGCTCTGAAATAAGACAGTGCAAATCAAGAAGAGATACAATCTATAAAACCTGGCAACTAACTAGATGCAGAAGAAAAGGAAATGAAGGAGCCAGGGAATTTCCTGAAGTTGTTTTGCTTTGTTTTGTTTTGTTTTTTGTATGAACCTTAGGGAAGAAATGACTGAGAAAAAAATGAGAAGGAATAGATTCCATCAACAGATGTTTGTGGAAGCCCTTTTCATTGGCACTACTGTAATCTGCTTTGGAGGATGCTTAGATGTATAGACTCTCTGTCTCTACTGTCTATTTGGAAAATATGGCTTGTATACCAATAACTCTGATTCAAGGTAAAAGTGGTAAGCACCTTAAGAAAAGCTTAGTTCAAGTCCCATAAAAGTAATTGGTTTTGCACCAACCTAATACTGAACTCAGGGAAAATTTTATGGAAGAGGGAGCATTGAAAGGAGACTTGCAGAATGGTAGCATCTGGATGTGCAGAGACAAGGAAAGTTCAGTTACAGAATAATTGAGCAAGGCAAGGAAGGAGGAATGTCTGCTATGCAAGTTAGTAGGAATATAGTGTGTGTGTGTGCAACTGATGAGAAATTATTTTTACTAGAAATAATTATTCCAAGAAATTATTGGAAATGTTGGCCAGAGTCTGAAAATAGTGAATACCATAATATGGCATACATGGTCAGTTTCCATACGTACTTTTTTTTTTTTTTTCACTGTTTTTGTTGTTTTTTGTTCTTTGTCCTTATTTTTTGTATTTAGTTAATTTTGCTTATTTTTACTTTTTTTGAGACAGTCTCACTCTGTCACCCAGGCTGGAGTGCAGTGGCACATCTCAGCTCACTGCAACCTCTACCTCCCGGGTTCAAGCAATTCTCTTGACTCAGCCTCCCTGGTAACAAGGACTACAGGGTGTGCCACCACACCCAGTTAATTTTTGTATTTTTAGTAGAGATGGGGTTTCACCATGTTGGCTAGGCTGGTCTAGAACTCCTAACCTCAGGTGATCTCCCCACCTCAGCCTCCAAAAGTGCTGGGATTACAGGCATGAGCCACCACACCTGGCCTAGTTAATTGTTTTTTAATGACACTTGCCAAACAAATATCTTTTTAAGTACAACTTAGCTATTTCTTTACATATGAAATTTCTTTATTTTTCATTGACTTAAGAATTTCAAAATCAGATAACATAATTGGTCTTCCCAGATGTTGGTGTATAGTTTTAGAGAGGGCTGTACCAAATATTTTACTCTGGTATAATTTTTAACATCTGTAGTGGCTTACTTAAACCTGCAGTCTTTACTTAAACCTACAGGAGAATAACTGTATTCTCCTCACACTTAGAAATTCCATCAGTCTTAGTCCATTTGTGTTGCTACAAAGGAATACCTGAAGTTAAGTGATTTATAAAGAAAAGAGGTTTATTTGGCCCATGGTTCTGCAGGCTATACAAGAAGCCTGGTGTCAGTATCTGCTTCTGGTCAGGACCTCAGGAATCTAGTATTCATGAGGTAAGGCGAAGGAAAGCAGGCATCACATGGTGAGAGAGAAAAGGCAAGAGAGAGAGAGAGAGGAGGAGGTACCAGGCTCTTTTCAACACACAGATCTAGTGGGAACTAAGAGCAAGAATTCAGTCCTTGTCATGAGAATGACACCAAACCACTCATGAGGGATCCTCCCCATGACCCAAACACCTCCCACGAGGCCCCATCGCCAACATTGGGCATTAGATTTCAAGAAGAGACTTGGCGGAACCAACAAATCATATCCAAACAATAGCACCTTCAGTCTTTTAAATAGCACTTTTATCTGAACTACATCCCTGAATTTCTCCTCAAATAGCTTAACTTTGTCTTCAGAGTCTTTCTTCTCCTTTGGCATTAGTGGTTATTTTTCACTGCAGAATTAATCTGATTTGGATGTTTACTACTGTTTTTTTCCCTAGATAAGTCAGATAAATATGATGCACGTGATGTTGAAAGACTACAACAAGATGATAACTGGGTTGAAAGTTACTTATCTTGGAGACATAATATTGTAGATGAAACACTGAAGATGCTCGATGAGAGTTTTCAGTGGAGGAAAGAAATTTCTGTCAATGGTAAGCTGTTCAATTTAACCTTGACTATAATATCTCCTGTGTAAATGGCATTGTTTTACATTTATCTAATCATATATTTGCACATATTCTTAGCAGTCATCATAAACACCAGAAAATAATTATTTATAAAGATTCAGTAATACTTTCAAAGGAACAGCTTATGAGTCTTTTAAGTAGGATCATTCATAAGGAAATCAGATCACCAGGAAGCAGACTCACACTCAGATTCTTTATTCACAGCAGAGTTTCCTAATCTGTGTTTAATTCAGCACCATTAAGCAATAGCAAGACAGCATGTTTGCTACTAGGCCTAGAAACAAGGAGATACTGTACATTTTTCTCAGTTGTTGCCTATGTCTTTATCTCCATAGTTCCTTGTGCTAATAGGTGCTCCATATAGAATTGGTAAATGAATGAGAGTCCCCAAAAAAATGCAGTCTTATCCCCAAGGAAACCTATAACACTCTTCTCTTTATTTTGTTTGCATTTTTATGGGTACATAGTAGGTATATATATTTTGGGGTACCTCTACCCTTCTTAATTTCCAAGTCTGCTGCTAGATTGAATTTTTTTTTTTTAAAAATGGGAGTTTCAAGTCTCAGAGTTTTATAATGGTCTTCAAGTATCTGAAGACCTGTTAGTTCTCTCCTCCAAAAAATTTAACAAGAAGAAACTGGCATAACTTCTGATTTCATTTAGACATAAAGCAGAATTTTCTGTCCTTAAGGATTATAACTTCTGAAGGGACTTTAGTCTGAAGACTTAATACAAAATAGTCAACAAATAAATCTAGAGCAGATACTCTCCTCACTCTTCATGCTTACAGAAGGAATCCCTGAGAAGGGAAGTAGTAAGAAATTATGATTGGAAATTTAACAACTATAGGTAATTTCAACAGTGAAGCATTTATTAACCAAATATTTATTTAATTTGGTTAATTAATAATCAATTATTAACCAAATATTTTATTTATTTGGTTAATTAATAACCCATTATTAACCAAATACTTGTTTTATATTTCTATTAAAGAAATATAAATCTGATATTTGTAAACCATTTAAATACAGAATAAATGTTTAAACTCAACAATGCTTGTTTTCTTACACAGAATTGCCCTTTTCTGGTAGAAGGTAGCAGAGATATGATAAAAGGGGATGGGGAAAGATAAATCTTTGAAAGGTCTTAAGGAATTGCTGGTGAATGAAGCAAAAGTGTTGGCATTTGCTGCCTTGCTATGTTGGTTCTTAGCCTCACCAAAAACTGGAGAGGCACTCTGTCTTTTCCTCCTGCTGAAGTTCAAGTTATCGCATTTTTTCTTTTCTTTTCTTTCTTTATTTTTTATTTTATTTATTTTATTTTGAGACAGGGTCTTGCTCTGTCAGCCAGGCTAGAATGCAGTGCTGTGATCATTGCTTACTGTAGCCTTCAACACCTAGGCTCAGATGAGCCTCCTGTCTCAGCTTCCTGAGTAGCTAGGACAAAGGGCATGTGCCACCATGCCTGGCTAATTTTTATATTTTTATTTTAATTTTTGTAGAGAGGGAGTCTCACTGTGTTGCTTAGGCTGGTCTCAAACTCCTAGCCTCAAATGATACTCCTGTGTTGGCCTCTCAAGTTGCTGGGATTATAGGCATGAGTCACCATGCCTGGCCACATTTTTCTTGAAGTATTTTCCACTTTCCTAAAGGTTTTTAAATGCATTAAAATCTACTAGATACCAAACTTCTTATTAGGTTGGTGTGAAAGTAATTGCAGAATTTGCCATTATGTTTAATGGCAAATACCACAGTTACTTTTGCACCAACCTAATAGAAAAATACCATTTTACTAAAGAAACCAAAGTAATATTTTTCTACTAATTCTGAGGCTGCAATGTGGATATTTACTGGAATGTTCTCTTGAAACTCTGATAGTGATACTCGTTTTCAAGTCATTATGTGAAACAATCAAAATGTGGAAATGTATCCACTTAAATAATGACATGTCAAAGGAAATGGAGTTTGCCCATTTTGGTCACCTGTGTCATTATTTAGTTTTGTTTCCTTGGTAGGAAACACCACTCTCTATTGCCATAGATTTTTTTTCTTGAATGTTTGAATACATTATATCATTTTTAAATATCAGAACTATTACATAACATTATCTTTATGAGTTTTATTTTTAAATCCCTAAATTACAACTACTGATCAAAGCTTACCACTTTTTAGACCTTAATGAATCCTCCATTCCCAGATGGTTATTGGAAATTGGTGTTATTTATCTCCATGGTTATGACAAAGAAGGTAACAAATTGTGTAAGTATATTTAATTTATGTACTGGTTTTTCAAGATTTTGAGATTGAGATATCTATCTCAACCGAATTAAGAACTGGCAGAACTTTCTCCATCTGTAGCACTCCTCAAGACTTCTGCAATGAGGGATTGGTAGGACCATCTTTACGGAGTGTTAAATACTTAGTAGCTGTGCATACTGTTTATGTTATAATAAAGTAGACAATAAAGGCAAATGCTGCATCCTATAGCATAAACAGATATTTAATTCAGAGTCATTATCTTCTTTCTAATCTGTCTGTGATATTAAAATTCAACTTAGTATTTTTATGGAGAATATTTTTGGCAGTCACTAAAGGTTGCTAAATAGGCCTTTTTCCAGTCTCCCATAATCTCACTCTAGCTTTTTCTGAAATGTGTATTATAATGAAAGGAACAGTAACAATCATCTCTTTTGTTCCAGTGACTCCCTTGTTACCCCTCTCTCCCACTTGCCCCAAATCCAGCCTGGTTTTATACCAAGGACGTGGCTTGGCAGGCGTGTTCAAGCCCCATACTAAACAGATGTCCTGCACTTGTCTTCACTTCTCCATAACACGTGGTCTGTCCCTGTTTTAGCAATACTCTTTTTGCATTTTCTTCTTATGGCCACCTCCTTTTCAACCTTTTTTTCTCATTTTTCTTCTTCTACCTGTCCCTTAAAGGTGTCTCCCAGGCTTTATTCTTTCTTGCTTGTTTTACTTTACAGCTGATACAGTCTCCTTGGGTGATAATCATGAGCATCTTGGCAGCTTTAGCTACCTCCCCTGACGCAGTATTGACCCCACACTGTCCCCAGGCCACATGCACATACCTAGCTACCCACCAACTGGCCCCACCTGACTGTCAGCGGCCTTCAGCACAACATACAACTGAATATCCATGTCCCTCCACTTGCTCACTTTCTGTATTGCCCACCTCAGGCTCACTCATTGGCTCTTCCTCTAATATACCTTCAATTTGGCCTTTTTTCCATCCTCACTAGCTACATCCTCAATTCAGTTTCTAACTACTACCCTTTTGCATCTAGTCCCTTCTCAGGTCATAGCTTGGTGGGTTTCCTTCTCTGCCTCCTCCACTCTACCCTCTCTGCTATTGCCTGTAAGGTGTTCTAAAATAGGAAAATCAAAACGCTCTAGAATTTCATTGAGAGTCCTTAAAGTCCAGTTCTTTCCTCTTTAGCTTTTCCTCTCACCACTCATCACATTTCGTCTTAGCTGCTACCACCTGAACAGTTTTCCATGTTCCACACACATGCATGGCATTGGCTCATGCCTCCATTATCCTGTGTCAGTATCTTTCCTCTGGATGGAACATTTTTTCCAGTCCTTGACAAAACCAATGACTTTCTTTTTTGTTAACCACAATGCAGAGCACATTTAGATTATTATCTGATACGTAGTGTTTGTTCACCTGAACTTCCTTTTCCCTCTTACTTGCAAGTGAAATTTGTTCATTTCCTAAGGGAAATAAATACAGTCTATCTCTGCTACTGTAAGTCTCCCAAGTGCAACTGTTTCTCACTGAAAATAGGAAAGATGTTTTTGATCTAAGAAACAAAATGAATTGTAAATGAAAAATGTCAAGGGAAAGGCAATATATATGTATAATAATATTATAACGCCATAAGTCTTTATTTTTATCTTCTGTTTAAAGTCTGGATCAGGGTGAAGCATCATATAAAAGACCAGAAAACCGTATTGGACAAAAAGAAGCTCATAGCATTCTGGTTGGAACGTTATGCTAAGAGGGAAAATGGGAAACCTGTAACAGTGATGTTCGACCTATCAGAAACTGGAATAAACAGCATCGTAAGCATTTTTCATTCGTTCTAAGTCACTGTTTATCATGGCTTCCTCCCTTTCTCCCATACTTGCTGCCAACCACATATGGCTGTAAAATTGAGCTAACTAACTTATATTAGGGATTTATTTTTTTGCCTTGCAATGTGAGTGTAGTCAAACATGGAATAGGGTTTGCAAAGAATTGAATGTGCTTCTGTATTTGGCATTGAAACTGTCGATTTACTAGAAATGTTCCTTGTCTGGGACACAGGATGGAGAGGTAGGATGTTGAGGCTGGCAAGGTATGAATCGATGTGTTAACTGAACTTTTATATCAAAGCTGATATCCTATAGCACCTGCTCCAATGTGTGGCCAGAGTGATATATTCAGGAAATATCAAGTAAGGTAATATACGATCTCAAATTTGTTATATTCATTCCATGTTTTACAGTTGCAAGATGGTCACATGAGTTTTGCACATATAACATTTAGTGACTTTATTGAGTGTTTTTGTTTGCTTGTTTGGATTTGTTTTCTATCTGTTTGATTTGGTTAGCTTTGGAAACCAGCTTTCATCAGGTGATTTTGCCAAGCTTGAAAAATAAGTAAAGCCTACCGGCCTTTACTTTGGGTCTTTGTGACCTTAGTGATACCTACAAACCCTTCAGCAGCAATTGAGATCACTTGGCACATTTATTCTAACTACTGTCTCTTATATTTAATCTGTAGCTGATTCTGATAGCAGTAATGTATTCGCAAACATGTTCAGGGCAGTGTTGAAATCTTTTTGGAATTCCATTTGGCAAAATATGTTAAGAACCTTAAAGTGTTTGTATTTATACTCCTTGCCTGGTAACCAACTTCTGAAAATCTGTTTTAAAAAACCAGTGCTGAGTACAGAAAAAGCACCATACATCAAAATATTTTCTCAGTGTCATTTAAAATAATGAAAAATTAGAGAAAAATGTAAATGTTCAATATGATGAAATGACAAATTATGGTATTTCTAATTGATGGAGTATATTAAGCTATGTAAAATGGTGTTTATAAGGAATTTATAGTAATATTGGCGAGCATGCTTTTTTCTGAGATGAAAAAAGCTGTATGATTATACATACTACAATATGTATGTATACTATACCATGGCAATACATAGCCCAACAAAGGAAACCGTAGACATAACAAACAAAAAACAGGCTAGAGAGAACTGCTAACAAGAGTTTGTTTGAGGTGGTGGGACCACATATTCTTTTTCATGTTTCTATTTCTCTTTTTATTTTTAAGGATCCAATGCCCTGGAGTTTTCCAACCTGGTTTCCATATCAGTGGGTTTCAAATTAGAGAGTAAATTATTTTATATCCAAAATCAAAATCAATTTGCCTAGATAAATAGTCCATAAAAATATATTATGATTCTGTTATCCTTTGGATATGATAGTTTCCTAATTATTAACCCAGAATCATGAAGAATAAATGTTAATGTTTTTTGTTGCCACATATAGGGACAGAGAATTGACCTGAACTGTTTTTTTTTTTTTCAAGCTACTTATATGATTTCTCACCATCTTCAATTTGTAAATAAGGTGTATTTGCACTACTAAGTATTTAAGTCATTATTAATATTTTAAAATATTTGAATCTTACCGAATAATTTATTTTTATAAATGACCCTTTCATGATTCACAGTGGATTTAAGTGAGCTTATAAAGATGTCTACAAAATCTCAAGGCAAAAAATAAGAAAATCATTTGTTAGAGTTTGAATACCAGTTTGGCTCTAAGCTTTCAGCTACCTGCCTAAAAGAAACGCAATCATTTATTAACATTATTCAGCGGCCATAATTTACAACCAGTGTCTTAGAAGTATATCCATTCCTAATACTTGAACTAGAAAGTTTTTCATGGGTCCTCAAAAGGACATTTTACAAAATAATGAATAACAGCCTCAAAAACATCCTTATAGAATGCTGAGCAATAGGGTTGATGGAGCTATTTCTTCTAGTCTCCATTAATAGAATGCACCAGTGCATTTTATCAGATCCAGTTGAATTAGCAGTAACTCAAGATTTTATGAAGAAGGATATTCAATTAAATAAATGATAGAAACAAGAATGTTCGACCAACACTATTTATACAAAGTCTCTGGGGGCCATAAATTATAAACTAGGTAACCAAATTTTTATATAACTGGTTCTTTTCAGCTATTTCCTTTGACTGTTACTTAACTACCAATTATGAAAACTCCATGCACGGTGGCTATAATGATTAGTTACAAAGGTATTGTTACATATTAGGATTTACCCCATAACAAATGCCTAAGATAGTTAAGGACGCCTACTTTTAGTTTACTGCAATTAAAGATGCTGCAACTAACATGCCAGGGATGAATTTACAGACTCTTATCTCTAGGACAACCCACCTTGACAGTAATTATGATGGATTTCAGTTTGCTTGGTTATATCTTTCATCCCACAGTCTTTATAAGATAGCCAATCAGAATTAGTGAATCAGTTTGTGGCCATGGAGTGAAATGACCCATGGAAGTAATAACCTTAATGACCTAATTTCCTGTTGCTGTGCAGTAGAGCCAACCAGATAGCTACGTCTGTAGTCTCCCAGAAATCAGAATAAATGAACAACACTTGAATATAAACTAAAAAACTAATTCTAGGTCTCTAAATAAAATGAAAAAAGCCAGAAATGGAGTAGATACAGCAGGCCAATATGATTTAGATTAAGTATTGTGTTAAACAAGGGTAGATAAAATGTATTGACACTATTATGAGATGTAAAAATTAGTATTAAAAAGCAAATACATGAGAATTTACATACATATGTATTATCATTCCAAGTAGTCAGATTATAAACTTTATACTTGTTTCAATAATTCTTTATTCAACAGATTTTTAGAATTTCTTTATGGATATTGGTTTTAGATCCATTTTATGCCCAATTGCCTTTAGCAGCCTGAAGTATGTAACTAGTTTGAGGTAATGTGAATAATTTTTAAAACATCACTAAGCATCTAGTTTCTTCAAGTAATTTTAGGTCTTATTATTATAAATAGCTTAATGATCTAAAATCTTAATCCTTGGGAATATAGATATTTACATATGAGCTCTTATTTTAAAGAATTTAGTAATTGTCTCATTTTTATTTAATAATTTATCACCTTTAGAAATGTGCAATTTTAAGTTCTTTAATGTGGACAGTCTTAAAGATTTAATCTTTATTTTAGGACATGGACTTTGTACGCTTTATCATCAACTGCTTTAAGGTTTATTACCCTAAATACCTCTGTAAGTAACTCACTCCTTTATAAAAATATAACATATTGAAACTGTAGACAATGTCTGAGAATTGTGGAGCCTTATGTTATTATAGACTTTCATACCTGAAACTTTGTTTTCTGATGAAGAATTTTAAATATGTTCATAGACATTATTTCAATACATACAGAGGAAAGTTTTTCATAAGTATTCATTGTCCTTCACAGTTAATTTTAGGAGTTTAAGTTCTAAACCATATATATGGCATTCTATAACACACACACCCACTCACACACATAGGTACATAAAAGCATACATTTATTTTAAGATTATCTCATTTTTACTAATATTTCAATTTAGAAATTCATTTCAAATAGTATTATAAGAAACTTCTTGCATGCAAGAACAGATAAGCAGTACTGATAAAGTAGACTGTATCATAAGCAATGTTGATATGTAAAGTACACTGGTACCAATTGCTACTTAAAAATTGTCATTAAGAAAATGCTTGACTAGAAGTTACTACAGTTGAATCTGGTGTTTGGAGTTTGATTGTTTATAATTGTGACTATTCTATTAATTACCTGAATGAAGCACTCCTAAACCTTATATACTCTGTTTTTTACTTGTTGAATTTTTATGATGGGTTCCCCCTAGGGAAGTCAAGATGCCATCTCACATAAACAGTCAAGTATATTTAACCCCAATGGTTTAAAACAGAAAACAGAAGAGAGGCAACAGGGACATCAGAAAATGGGAATTTTCAGATCTGCCTGAGCATACTCCTAGTAAACAGCAAATTAGATCTTTTGGGACTTGTGACTCAGGTGACATTAAAGCATAAAATCCCTAAATTGTCTTAATTTGGCATATTCATTTTATTGTTGTTAATGTGAAGTGAGAAATAGACAAATATCATAATGGATATCAAGAATCAGTCCCACCCCTAGCTCTATACTCTCATCTTTTCAGAGAGAGTATTCATGAATACTTTTAGGAAAAAAGAATGATCAATAGTGTCCAGTTTGGGGAACCTGTACTATCTTTGGTTCCTTATGGATTTTTCCTGTATCTGGCACGTACCCTGATTCTTTAAGGCTCCTGAACAGTGCCAGTCATTGGTCAGTAGGGAATCACTATGCCATCGTTTTAGTTTGTTGCTCTTATGGACAAAATGAAAAAAATATCCACTTAATCATTGAAATATCTAAAGGAGTTTGTGAAGAGCCACTTCTCAATAGTATAAACATTATTATTACTTTGTAAAATACATATAAGATTCTTTTGAGAGAACTATTAAAAAGTTAATAAATCTATATAAAGATGAATTGTAATACCATTCATCTTAATTAACTAGAGATTTTATGTGTATATATATATATATATATATACACACACACACACACACACACATATTCTACCTACATAATGTAGTTTTGCAGACATTGAACTTCATGGAATCTTAATTGATTATGCTTCAAAATCTGTCATGAAGAATAACTATCATATCTTAAAATCTTGAGTCCACATCATTTTAAGCATAGCCTAGATGAAGACTAGGATACTAAGCACCAGGGTGCCTCTTTACAGATGCCTTTTTCCTTAAATGTACTTTACTTGTCCTACCTTAATACAACCACTCTAGGAGGTTCTCTGCTCAGAGAACAGTGAAATTACATTTTTATTCCTCTGGAATAAAAGAATGAATTGAATCTCAAAACTTTGCGGTTTCTGGTTCTTTCTCACAGTTGTTAATAGGGCTGTTTAGTATCTTCAACTCAGTGTGTAAATAATACTTCTGAATACTTTGGAATTATTAGCTTCCTGGAGCTCATGATATAAAGTGAAAATAATTTTTGTTTCTTAAAACATAGTGATGTATTAAAAGGGGAGGGGGCAACTGTGAGACAAGTTTAACAATATATAATCTCTAGAATATTATAATTGAAACCATAAATTAGGCCTGGAAATGTTTTTAAAGCTCAGTGGCCTCAGCACTACTATGACATGCCACATCCAAAGACTCCATTTATCCACTTAACTGTTTTCTTTTGTACCTCTCTGCAAACAACAAAAGCAATGAATGACAAAAGAACAGGCTGTTTACCAGAGGACAGTGACAGTGCACTATTGATTTCTCACAAGTCCCCCTCCTAGGCTGGCACCTCACCATTGTGATATGCTAGTTCAATTCCAGCAGCACATGGAATACTATTCATGATACTATTCACTGGATTAGAGCTCAGTCAACAAGCTCAGTCTTTACTTACATTTAGGTGACCAGTTTTTCCTAGGCCAGGTTTAAGTGATACTATTATAGAGGTACAAATTCACATTCAATTAATTTTTTTTCATCTTTCAGCAAAAATAGTGATCTTTGATATGCCTTGGTTAATGAATGGTGAGTATATTATTTATGTTTTCTTAAAACAAAATGTCAGCTTTTCTTCTTTACTTTGCAATTTAGCCATATTTCTACAATTGTTTAAAAAATGTTTATATTTTTCTCTGCATGCACTCTTAAGAGACTGGAGCTAGAACACTCAAAGATTATTCCTGAGCAAACAGGGCTAATATTCTATACCCAGGATCTGGGGGCACCCATTATTCTTCTTTAAAAACAGCCTTGTCAGGCATAGTGTTGCATACCTACAGCCCTCGCTACTCAGGAGGCTGAGGCAGGAGGATCACTTGAGCCCATGAGTTTGAGGCCAGCCTAGGCAAATAATGAGACCCATCTCTTAAAAAAAATTAACAGCCTCAAAATATTCAACCGTTAAGCTAATACTGTAGTCAGAAGCCTCAATTTGTCATACACAGATAAGGTATGTCACAAACACAGGCCTTGTCTAGGTTTTCTCATGGGCTTCAGGTATTGAGAAAGAAGGTGGAATCAGTCTGAAACTCACCCCAAATCACTGTAGTAACATGACCTTTCTGATAGTCATGCTATATTTTTTGGTAACATTTTTTTGAAAAAGCCATTGATAAGCTGTTTTGAGCAACTTTATTTGTGTTTGCAAAAGTCAGTTGTTACATAGAAAGCAATAGAGAAAATCAACAAATCCAAAACTTGATTCTTTGAAAAATACAACAAAACTGACAAACCTTTAGCTAATAAAAAGAAAAGGAAAGACCCAAATTATTAAAATCTGTAATAAAAGAAGGGACCATGACTATTGACCTTATAGAAATAAAAAAGGTCTATAAGGGGATACTGTGAATAAATATATGCAAAGAAATTAGATAACCTACATGAAGTAAACGAATTCTTAGAAAGACACAAACTACTGAAACTGATTCAAGAAGAATCAGAATAGAAGTACAAAAAAGGAAGTTGAATTAGTAATCAAAAACTTCCCACACTGATTCAAGAAGAATCAGAATAGAAGTACAAAAAAGGAAGTTGAATTAGTAATCAAAAACTTCCCACAAAGAAAAGCCCAGTCCCAGATGGCTTCACTGTTAAATTATGTGAAATATTTAAAGAAGACTCAACATGAATTCTTCACAAATTCTTCCAAAAAATAGAAGAGGAGGGAATACTTTCCAACATATTTTATAAGGCAAGTATCACCATAATATATAACCATAATACCAAACATCACAGGAAAAGAAAATTACAGACGTATTCCTTATGAAAATAGATGCAACAGCCCTCAACTAAGTACTAGCAGATTGAATCCAGCAGCATATAAAAAGGATTATACACCATGACCAAGTGGAGTGTATCTCAGGAATGCAAAGTGGGCTCAACATGTGAAAATCAATTAATGTAACCCACCGTATTAATATAATGAAGGGGAAAATGACTTGATCATCTCAAGAGACACAGGAAAAGCATTTGACAAAATCTAGTACCCTCTCATGATAAAAGTACTCAACAAACTAGCAACATAAGGTGCAAACATTTCTAACAACTCTCAAGTTAGAGAGACCACAGTAGTCCACAGAAGACCACCCACATTTCTGACACAAACTGCAAGTTCAGGAGGTGTTCAAAATTGCCCTCAGGTTTGATCATTCTAGTGAAGGACTCAGAACTTACTGAAAACTATTATATTCACAATTATGGTTTATTACAGGTCTTTCTCTGTAATTTAGATTAAGATCAACCAAGGAAAGTAAACTGTAGGACAGAGTCCAGAGAATTACCAAATGTAGAGCATATTACTTCACTGGCATCAATTTGTGGCAATGTGCATGGAGTTTGTTAACCTGGGAAGCTCACCCAAGCCTCAGTGTTCAGAGTTTTTATTGGAACTCCATTATGTAAGCATGATTGATTACCCGTGTGGTTGATCTTAGTCTTCAGTCTCCCGCAAGTTCTACTGATACCATCTAACCCAAACCTCTACCCTGAATCACATTGTTGCTCCTACCCTAAGTCATATTGTTCCAGTGTCCCTCAAGGCCCCCACACAAACAAAGACAATCCTATCAGGCATGAAGATTGCCACTCAGAAGCTGAGGACAAAGGCCAGACCTCTCTTTGAATAAGGCTTATCCTTCACAGAAGAGAACTTCATGCACCTGTTTATAAAAGGCATATATGAAAAACCTGAATCTATGAAAATCCATAGCTAACAACTTACTTAGCAGGGAAAGAATGGATGCTTTCCCCCTAAGATCAGGAGCACAACAAAGCTGCCTGCTCTTGCCATTTCTATTAATAAAAGAAGTTCAAGACATAGACACTGAAAATTACAAAACATCATTTTGGTAAATTCAAGACATACATAAATAAAAAGACATCTTGTTCATGGATTGGAAGACTTAATACAGTCTCTCTTCAGTATCCATGGGAGACTGGTTCCAGAAACCCTCCCCTACCACCACCACAGACTCCAAAATCCTTGAATGCTCAAGTCCCTCATATAAAATGGTATAGTATTTGCATGTAACTGACACACATCTTCTTGTATACCTTTTTTTATTTTTTTTGAGATGGGTCTCATTCTGTCGCCTAGGCTGGAGTACATTAGCATGATCTCAGCTCACTACATCCTCTGCCTCCCAGGCTCAAATGATTCTCCTGCCTCAGCCTCCCAAGAAGCTGGGACTACAGGCACCCACCACCACACCCAGCTAGTTTTTGTACTTTTAGTAGAAACAGGGTTTCATCATGTTGGCCAGGTTGGTCTGGTCTTGAACTCCCGACATCAAGTGCTCCTCCTGCCCCGGCCTCCCAAAGTGCTGGGATTAAGGCATGAGCCATCACACCTGGCCCCTCCCATATACTTTAAATCATCTTTATATTATTTATAATACTGAACACAATGTGCTATATAATTATTCTACTCTATTGTTTCTTATTTATATTTTTGTCATGTTGGTTTTATTTTTTAATATTTTCAATTGCGGTTGGTCAATCAAAAATCCATGAATGTGAAACCTGCGGATATGGAGAGCCAACTGTATTGTTAAGATGGCAACACTTCTCTAATTGATCCACTGATTCAGTGAAGTCCCTGTCAGAAGCCCAGCTGCCGTTTTTGCAGAAATGGATATGCTTGTCCTAAAATTTATATGAAAATGCAAGAAACCCAGAGTAGTCAAATCTTGAAACACAGAATTGGAGGACTTACACTTCCTGATTTCAAAATTTACTACAAAGCTACAGCAATCAAGACATTGGGCATGTATGGGTATAAGGATAAACACATAGATCAATGAAATTGAATTGAGGGTCCAGATATAAGCCCTAATGTTTATTATGGTCAGTTGATTTTTTCCACAGTGGTACTAAAACAATTCAGTAGAGAAATATGGCTTTTTAAATAAAAGTAGCTAGGACAACTGGATATCCACCTTCAAAGGAATGAAGTTAGACCCTATCTCACATCATATATAAAAATTAAAATGGGTCAGTTATCTAAATGTAAGAGCTAAATATCTTAGAAGAAAACACAGGAGTAAATCCTTGTGCTTGGATTGGGCAATGGTTTCTTAGATATGACAACAAAAGCACAAGCAACAAAGGAAACAAACAGATAACATTGGACTGCATTAAAATTGAAAACTTGTCCCTTCAAGGACACTAACAAGTAGGTAAAAAGACAATTCTCAGAATGGAAGAAATCATTTACAAACAATATATTTGATGAGGAACTTATTCTAGAATATATAAAGAACCCTTACAACGCAACATTAAAAAGACAAGTGACTGGGCATCGTGACTCACACCTGTAATCCTAGCACTTTGGGAGGCCGAGGTGGGCAGATCACCTGAGGTCAGGAGTTCGAGACCAGCCTGGCTAACATGGTAAAACCTTGTCTCTACTAAAAATACAAAATTAGCCAGGCATGGTGGCATGCACCTGTAATCCCAGCTACTCAGCAGGCGAGGCAGGAAAATCACTTGAACCCTAGAGGCAGAGGTCGCAGTAAGTCAAGATCACACAATGGCACTCCAGCTTAGGCAACAAGAGGGAAACTCGGTCTCAAAGAAAAAAAAAAAAAAAGACAACCCAATTATAAATGAGTGAAAGATTTGAATAGGTGTTTTTCTAAAGAAGGTAAACAAATGGGCAATAAGCACATAAAGAGAAGCTGAGCATCAGTAATCAGAGAAATGTAAGTCAAAACCAAGTGAGATGTGATTTCACACCCACTAGGATGGCTAGAATCAGAAAGACACAATAACAGGTATTGGCAAGGATGTGGAGAAATTGGAAGCCTCACACTGCTGGTGAGAATGTTAAGATCATATGGCCACATTAGAAAACAGTTTGGTAGCTAAACATAGAATTACCATATGACCCAGAATTGCACTCCTTAGTCTACAGAAAAACCTGTACACGAATGTTCATAGAAGCATTAGTCATAATAACAAAAAGTGGAAACAGCCTAAATAATTGCTGAATGGACAATTATTCAGTCATAAAAGGGAATTAAGTAGTGATACATTCTACATTATGAATGAACCTTGAAAACATGCCAAGTGAAGAAAGCCAGTAGAAAAAGCCACATGTTGTATGATTGCATTTATATAAAATTCCAAAATAAGCAAATCCATGAAGACAGAAAATAGATTAGTAGTTGCTAAGGACTTGGAGCCATAAAGAGAGATTGCCATATAAAGGTTCTTTTTGGTGTGATGAAAATGTTCTAGATTAGATTGTGGTGATAGTTGCACAATTCTGTGAATATACTAAAAACCATTGACTTGTATAAAGGGGGAATTTTATGGCATGTAAATTAATACTCAATAAAGTCATGAAAAATTTAGCACATTAATTCAAGTAGCATAGCTTCAAACATGTCAACTCACAAACATTTGAAATTGAAATTTATGAAAATTTACAAAGAAAGAAAAAACAAAAGAAACGAAATTAATGAACATTTAGGTGTTATGTAAAAAAACTTATAGTTAGCCAAAATAAAAATGTGACTCTCTGAACTACTTAATGTTTATCATGCTGTTCTTATTTTCTGTTTTTTAATTGACAGTTTTGCAAATTTAATGTAGCATTTCTCTTTTAATTTCTTAAAAATGTGCTTAGAATGTCACAGTGGAAATGAGGTTTAAAACTTAAGTATAGGCCGGGCGCGGTGGCTCACGCCTGTAATCTCAGCACTTTGGGAGGCCGAGGCGGGTGGATCATGAGGTCAAGAGATCGAGACCATCCTGGTCAACATGGTGAAACCCCGTCTCTACCAAAAATACAAAAAAAAAAAATTAGCTGGGCATGGTGGCACGGGCCTGTAATCCCAGCTACTCAGGAGGCTGAGGCAGGAGAATTGCCTGAACCCAGGATGCGGAGGTTGCAGTGAGCCGAGATCGCGCCATTGCACTCCAGCTTGGGTAACATGAGTAAAACTCCGTCTCAAAAAAAAAAAAAAAAAAAAAATTAAGTATAAATAAAAAATGACATGACAGAACAAGATTGTAATTACCAAACAGCTGTGTTTGGTAACCGAACAGTGCACTTCGTGCTACTGCACTCCAGCCTGGGTGACAGAGTGAGACTCTGTCTCAAAAAAAAAAAGAAGTTTATTTTTGAGATTCTGTAAGTTCCCCACAGTTATATAAACTGCAAGGCCTGGGAGAGAGGCAGAGAAGTTTAGGGTTAGAAAGGAAGTCTGGATCCAGCTCACACTTATAATGAGAAGGGCTGTTTCTTTCTCTTCCTGACTCACTGTTGAAGAAGGTTTTTCAGATTGAGAGTTTATCAGAACCATAAGGTAAATTACTCTTTCCATACTATTATGCAGTTATTTCCTGAATTATATTGCTGTTTGATTCAGTGTCTGGAAATCTAAATAGCTGGGATCATTGATGGATTTGTTCAGAGGCCAAAACCCTGATAAGTTTATTAATGAACATCAGGGTAATTTAATCTTCCTGAAACCTCACAGAACATTTGAAACCCGTAAGGGAGAGCCACAATGTAAACACCTACAGAAATTAGAGAATGTTAATTAAGTACAACATCAGGTAAAGATAAATATTAACAGATTATAGCCCAAACTGATTTCAGAAGACCTGGGTTAGCACTTATGGTAAATTAATTGAGAAGAGGAATGAAGAGAATTTTAATGAACTGACTGGTTTTTCTTAAGCTGCTTTCAAAATTGTGAAAAGCTGGCTTGGTCCAGAAGCAGTGAGCTTGCTGAAGTTTACAAGCAAAAATGAAGTCCAGGACTATGTCAGTGTAGAATACCTGCCTCCCCACATGGGTGGAACTGTAAGTATAATATTTGAAACTTGTTTATAAAACAATACCGGATAATGGCACATTAGGCTGTATACTTTCCTCAAGGAAAAAAAGAAAAGTAGTATCACAACACACAAAGAAATATCACAAATACCCCAAAATAGTAAGTAGTGTTACATACAATTTTAAAGTTTTAAAGTTGTTAATTTTTTATTTTTTGATAGGCAATATATTTATGTTATTCTAAACTTAAGAGTATTCAGAAGAATCATCAGAAATAAGTCTTCAGTAAAAATGTCTCCTCCTACTTCCATTTCCAACCACCATATTCCCCTCCCCAGCTGAATTTCTTGTATTAATTTGCAGGGATATATGTTACCTATATAAACAAATAAATGTAGTATAAAATTCTTCCTCCCTCTCATCTCTTCTAAACAATTCATGTATTTATGTGCTAGTGTGCATCCTGCTCTTCTTTGCACAGCATGTCTTATCATTCCAAATCAATATGTAGCAGGCTTTCATACTTTTGTTTATGGCTGCATAGTATTCTACTATCTAGACATAAGTTAGTGAATTGCCTCTTGATGTGTCTTTAGTGTGCTTCTAATTGCTTGCTGTTCAACAGTTGTTTTAGTTAAAAACATACTATTAAGCATATACTACCAAGATTTTTTTAACTTATTTTTACTACTTATAAACTGTACAACTTATAGACTTGCTATACTTTGGATTAACTTGATAATATTTCACTTTTTTTATTTTTTGCAATCTATTTTGTATACTGCCTGCCTGGCAAAATTGTATTCAATCAGAACTAGCAAGAGGAATAGTTTTGGTATGTCCTTCTGTTTATTGTCTTTGATTAGAAAAGACCTAACATTTTTAATTTGAAATCTGCTTCTTTTTTATTCTGAGGCTTTATATTTCACATTTTAACCTAGAAAAACCAAATACAGTTTATATCAGGTGCTATGCTTGATTTAAAATGTGATTTTGATTTACTTTTAACAATTTGCTCATAAAATTGTTATATCTTAAATAATTATAATCATATAATTCATAACATTTTAAAAGATGTAAATTTTATGTATAGAAAAGGTTATTTTATTTCCCCTCTGTTCTTAGTGATATGTTTCTTTAGACTTACAATCAAAATTATAGTAGCACTATTTTTTTTTTTTTATTTTTTTTTTGTTTTTTTTTTTTTTTGTAGACAGAGTCTCACTCTTGTCACCCAGGCTGGAGTAAAGTGGCATGACCTCGGCCCACTACAACCTCCACCTCCCGGGTTCAAGCAATTCTTCTGCCTTAGCCTCCTGAGTAGCTGAGACTACAGGCATATACCACCACACCCAGCTAATTTTTCTAATTTTAGTAGAGACAGGGTTTCACTATATGGGTCAGGCTGGTCTCAAACTCCTGACCTCAGGTGATCCACCTGCCTCGGCCTCCCAAAGTCCTGGGATTACAGGTGTGAGCCACCACACCCAGCTACTTTTTTTTTTTTTTTTTTAAGAAAGAAAGAGAAAGAATAAAAAAAAAAAAGAAAAAAAAAGAATGAAGGAGAGGAAGAAAGAGGAAGAGAAAGAGGGAGAGAGAACAGGGGTGTTGCTTTATTGCCCGGGGTAGAATGCAGTCTAAAAATGGGTATGCCTTAATTGTGTTTAATAATAGAGACATTAAAAAAAAAAAAGTGAGGGAAGAAAATAATTAACAAGCAGCCAACCAATATTTCATTTAAACCTATAAATGGGTGTGATATGGTACTGATAAGAGTGTATATTTTGTGTATTTAAAGTGGAGAGTTCTATAAATGTTAATTAAGTCTACTTATTCTGGATTTGAGTTCAAGTCCTGGATATCGATGTTAACTTTCTGTCTCAGTGATCTGTCTAATATTGATGTTGAAGTCTCCCACTATTATTGTGTGGGAGTCCAATCTCTTGATAAGTCTTATATATCTGGGTATTCCTGTATTGGGTGCGTATATATCTAGGATCTTTAGCTCTTCTTGTTACATTGATCCTTTTATTATGTAATATCCTTCTTTGCTTCTTTTGATCTTTGTTGCTTTAACGTCTATTTTATCAGCAAAAATTGCAACTCCTGCTTTCTATTTATTTATTTATTTTTGTTCTCCATTTGGTTGGTAAATTTTTCTCCATCCCTTTGTTTTGAATCTTTGTGTATCCTTGCATGTGAGATGGATCTGGATGTAGCATACCAATGGGTCTTGGCTTTTTTTGCCTGTCTGTGTCTTTGGATTGGGGGATTTAGTCGATTTAAATTTAGAATTAATATATGTGAGTTTGATACTGCCATTTAATGTTAGCTGGCTGTTTTGCCCATTAATTGATGCAAGTCCTTAATTATGTTGATGTTCTTTATTTTTTGGTATTTTTTTAGAAAGGCTGATACTGGTTGTTCCTTTCTATTTGTAGTGGTTCTTTCAGAAGCTCTTGTAAAGCAGGCCTGGTGGTGATGAAATCTCTGAGTGCTTGCTTGTTCACAAAAGATTTTATTTTTCCTTCGCTTATGAGGCTTAGTTTGGCTGGATGTAAAATTCTGGGTTGAAAGTTCTTTTCTTTAAGGATGTTGAATATTGGCCCCCACTCTCTTCTGGCTTGTAGGGTTTCTGCAGAGAGATCTGCTGTGAGTCTGATAGGCTTCCCTTTATGGGTAACCTGACCTTTCTCTCTGGCTGCCCTCAATATTTTCTCTTTCATTTCAACCCTGGTGAATCTGGCGATTATGTGCCTTGAGGTTGTTCTTCTTGAGGAATATCTTTGTGGTGTTCTCTGTATTACCTGGAGTTGAATATTATCCTGCCTTGCTAGGTTGGGAAAGTTTTCCTGAATAATATCCTGAAGCGTATTTTCCAGCTTGGATTGATTCTCTTTGTCACATTCAGGTACACCTATCAAACGTAGATTAGGTCTTTTCACATAGTCCCATATTTCTTGGAGACTTTGGTCGTTCTTTTTTATCCTTTTTTCTCTAATCTTGTCTTTTTGTTTTATTTCATTAAGTTGGTCTTTGACCTCTGATATCTTTTCTTCTGGTTGATCAATTCGGCTGTTAAAACTTGTGCATAGTTCGCGAAGTTCTCGTGTTGTGTTTTTCAACTCCATTAATTCACTTATATTCCTCTCTAAATTGTGTGTTATTGTCAACATTTCGTCAAACCTTTTTTCATAGTTTCTTTGCATTGGGTTAGAACAAGTTCTTTTAATTTCCAGAAGTTTCTTATCATCCACTTTTTGAAGCCTGCTTCTGCTGATGGAACACAGTCTTTCTCCATCAGGCCTTGTTCTGTTGCTGATGAGGAACTGTGATCCCCCGTAGAGGGAGAAGTGTTCTGATTTTGGGTATTCTCGGCCTTTTTAGGCTGGTTTCTTCCCTTCGTTATAAATTTATCCATCTGTGGTCTTTATAATTACCGTCTTTATAGTTTGGTTTCTGAATGGACGTCCAATTTGTTGATTCCCAGCGCTAAAATCTGAACAACCCACTCACCGGCCAAAACAGCGGCTTTAAGATTGATGGTGCTTTTCTGACTGCACCGAGAACCGCCGCACCAAGGCAGTGGCAAAACCGCCTCGCCGGCCTCAAGAGTCGCACTGGCGACCTGTGGGGCCCCTCCGCTGGAAATCTTCTGGTGTGTGAGCAACAAAAATTGATCTGAAAGTGTGGCGTCCTCTCGTTCTCTGCGCTTTCAGTGGGAGCTACAATCCCGAGCTGCTAGTGATCAGCCATCTTGGATCTCTCTCTTTTTTTTTTTTCTTTAATACTTTCCGTTAAAAACAATTATACAAGACCATATTTTTTAACAATAATTTTTAAGTATTTTTTCAAAGAGTAATACATATGCATGATTTTTTTATAAAGTAAACACAGTACCAGAAATTGAAGAGTATAACAGTACCATGAAAACTACATCTCCCTTCCCAGGTCAGTGCCCACTGCCACCCCCTAGAGACGGTCACCGCTAAGTTTTCTATCCCTCTGGAGTTATCAAAGTTTTTTACACAGATGGTCACATACCATATATATTGTCCAGTTGGACTTTTTTCACATCCTTTATTTTGTAGGTTATACCATATTGATTCACAGAAGTCTATCTCATTTGTAAACCATGGCAGTATATTCCATTGTGTGGATGGATATAACATCATTTATTTAATCACTCCTCTTTTGAAGGACTGCACTGCTAGTTGTAGTCTAATCTTTTGCCATTACTAGTTTTGCTGCAGTGAATATCCTTGTAATAACTCTTAATATATGGGTGCAGAAAAAATCAGTGAGTATAGTTTTTAATTTTGATAGCTGTTGCCAAATTTTCTCTAAAGAGATTGCATCCATTTACCAATAATGTGTGAGAATTCTTGAACCATCTCCTTGCCAGCATCACACATTCTCATTTTTGTAAGCATTGCCAGTCTCAGGTAAATGTCATTTTAGTTTGCATTTCTTATAAGTGATGTTGAAAACTTTTTTATGACAATTTTCGTTCTTTTTCAATGTATTCTGTATCCATTTTTTGTATTGTTCTAAAACTATATGGTTCTTAAAAAATACACACACACACACACACACACATGCAACATATACATTTAAAGCTTTATCCATCTGAAATCCTTACACACACCCCATATGCATTTAAAGCTTTATCCATCTGAAATCCTTTCTGGTGTAGAGAGTGAGCTAGAGATCTAAGGTGATTCTGTGTAGATGGCTAGCCAATTGTCCCACACCACTTATTGCTGTTTTCCTTTCTGGTTTGAAATGCTTTCTTTATTTTAAATTTCATGATCTAATTAAGTCTGTTTTCTTGGCCAGATTAATGAATTGTAAATCTACTAAGATATTTATTTCTCTGCCTACCATTTAGTAGGCTCATGTGAAATTATTTTCTTTTAGGATCCTTTCAAATACAGCTATCCACCACTAGTAGATGATGACTTCCAGACACCATTGTGTGAGAATGGGCCTATTACAAGTGAGGATGAAACTTCAAGTAAAGAAGACATAGAAAGTGATGGCAAGGAAACATTGGAAACAGCTTCTAATGAAGAACAAACAGCTCTTCTGAAAAAGGTAATTTTACAAATAAAATAAAACTGAATCACAAAACGTCGTCCATCCCCAGTTCTGCCACTAGCCATCTATTTGATTTTGGGTAATTCACTTAACCTGCTACCCTTCCACATTTTTGTGTATAAAAAGAAAGAGGAAGAATGGGATTACCAGATAAAAAGCACCACTTTAGTGTAGTTAAGGCTGATTCCAGGCCAGCCCCTGTGTCTCATACCTGTAATTCTAGCACTTTCTGAGGCTGAGGTGGAAGGATCACTTGAGCACAGGAGTTTGAGACCAGCCTAAGCAACATAGGGAGGCCCTGTCTCTACAAAAAATAAAAAATTTGGCAGGCATGATAGTGCACACCTGTTGTTCCAGGTGGAAAGATCGCTTGAGCCCAGGAGGTCAAGATTATAGTGAGTCGTGATTGTGCCACTGCACTCTGGCCAGGGTGACAGAGTGAGACTTTGTCTCGAAATAAAATAAAGGCTGATTCCAGCTTTTGTGTAAAAAATAGCAAAACCCATCTAGAAGTAATTGTTTTATCTAACTTTTTTTGGTCTAAAAGTAATTTAAAACTTTACTTTGATTTAGTTCCTTTCTCTGATTTTTAAAAGAGCACTTTGTAGTTGTCACTCTTTTTACAAGTAATCAGGGACTTGATAGATGGATAAATTACAATGTTATAATTTAGAAAAAAATTAACGACTCTTAAGGGAAGAACCATGTTTTATTTTCTACAGTAACCTATGTATAGTAGGCACTAAAATAGATATGTTAATGGGCATGTTAATATATGCTAAATGGCTATCTTTTTCCTTTTTTGTGTGCATGTGTTTAGATTAACCCAACTGAATCTACTTCCAAAGCAGAAGAAAATGAAAAAGTTGATTCAAAAACGAAAGCTTTCAAGAAACCATTGAGCGTGTTTAAAGGCCCCTTACTGCACATCAGGTAATCATCAAAAATTTTATTAGCTATACTTTTATAACATATCTTGATCATCTTGAGGGAGCCACAAAGTTAAGAAAACTTCTGTTTGGTTTTTGAAACTGTAGAAATATAAAACCAAGAGTTATCTGAAGACTTGACCTTGGTTTCTACACACAGTGGATGTTTTTAGCTCCCTTCCTTTCTTTTACTCTGTCGAGTGTCTTTAAAGGGCTCTCATCACACATCAGATAATAAAAGTAAATATATATTAATAATAAATCTGAATGGCATGTATTTTCCTCACATAACTGGTACTATTAGACTTGCCCGAGTTCAGGAATGCCAGAAATGACACTGAAGTAAGCATTTGTTGATTTGACTTTCCAAAATCCAAGGATGAACTAGAAAAATAGATTTGTGACTAAAGCCAAATTTCAGGACATCTCTATTTTTCTGCTAGGTTATTTGATTCAAAAGATTCCAGGTTGTTTCTTTCAGCATTGTATAAAAACCTTTTTCTCTTCGGGCGTAGTGGCTCACACCTGTAATCCCAGCACTTTGGGAGGCGAAGTCAGGCAGATCCCCTGAGGTCAGGAGTTCGAGGCCAACCTCACCAATATGGTGAAACCCCGTCTCTACTAAAATTACAAAAATTAGCCAGGTGTGGTGGTGTGCACCTGTAATCCCAACTACTCGGGAGGCTGAGACAGGAGAATCGCTTGAACCCAGGAGGCAGGTTGTAGTGAGCCAAGATCACACCACTGCACTCCAGCCTGGGCGACACAGCAAGATTCTGTCTCAAAAACAAAAACAAAAAAAAAAAAAGAAAAAGAAAGAACAAAACCTTTTTCTCACCAATAATGTTTTTGGTTGGTAAACATATTTTGCCTTATGTTAGGCCGGGCGCGGTGGCTCAAGCCTGTAATCCCAGCACTGTGGGAGGCCGAGGTGGGTGGATCACGAGGTCAAGAGATCGAGACCATCCTGGTCAACATGGTGAAACCCCGTCTCTACTAAAAATACAAAAAATTAGCTGGGCATGGTGGCGCGTGCCTGTAATCCCAGCTACTCAGGAGGCTGAGGCAGGAGAATTGCCTGAACCCAGGAGGCAGAGGTTGCGGTGAGCCGAGATTGCGCCATTGCATTCCAGCCTGGGTAACAAGAGCGAAACTCTGTCCCAAAAAAAAAAAAAATTTGCCTTATGTTAAATTGCTACACCAATTTTATGATCTCATGTAGCATTTTCTGTCCCTTTAGCTATGTTTTAGGTATGTCTCTTATGAATAATACAGCCAGACTTTTAAAAAATCTAATCTGACATTCTCTAATTGATAATATTAGTTTGTTTCCATAAATTTTCATTACGGTTAGATTTGGATTTATCTCCACCATCTATATGTATGAAAGACTGCAAGAGAAAGAGGCATAGATGCACATGGATTTTCTATTTTTCATGGTTTTTATTTGCCATTTTAACCCTTTGGAGTTTATTTTGTTTGTTTGTTTACTTGTTCCCATTTTTCTCCCTACTTATTTGGAACTTACACATTCTGTTTTCACTGGAGACCTGTCACATCATAGGTCCTTGCCTGTAATTGTAGAGGTATGACAAGAAAAGCAGGCTACGGAGAAAGCCAGACAGCTTCTCAAGGGCACATTGGGCTCTACTCCTCCCTGCCTCCACTCCCAGTGAAGTCCCAGAGCTGCTCCTACACATACACAAGGACCTAACCAACCTCTGTCTTCGGAGCTGCTCACAGTTTTTGTGCTGGTTACTAAGAACAATGAGATCCATCACCTAGTGTTTTTCTATGACTTTCTTAAGATTGAGCTCTAAAAGGAAGCCAGCAACCATGCAAATTTACCACATTGTCTAAAACTAGGCAAAGCCCTACTGGGAGAGTGCATTCTTATAAACATGTGTAAGTTAGATGAATAAACACCCCCAAGGTACAGACATTCCTGATATGAAATTAACCTATTTAAAGATGGATCTCAAAATCAAGGACTAGCTGAAAATTCACTTTAAATTATTCATGTTTTTATGTAAAGCAAAAACACTATTGTTCCCATTGTTTTGAGGCACCTGATACAATTTGTCTAATGTAATTAAACTACACAAACTTTGAATGAATCTTTAAAAATTTTTTTTTAGGTCATAGGCATTACAATGGAAAGTAATAGTAAAATTTAAATTTTGAAGCTCATCAATTTTCCTATTTGATAAGTTCTTCCTAGAGCTCCCATCCCACATTTAATGTTTCTTTTTCTCCTTCCCTGTTACTTAGAAAAGCTGCTATATAGTAAGAAATTATTCTGTTAAATACATTCCTAATCATCTTTCTTTTTAAGTTATGCTCTTTTCTGTTGGTGTATAGCAATATGCCCCATTCTCATCTATTTATAATTAGGTAAAGTTGAAGCAGCAATATCTTCTTTGCTTTATTATCTATAACCTTTCAAATAGTTTAAATAAGTGCACCTTAAGATAGTGCTGATTATAGGTTTAATTCAGAGCCTTTGTAATCCTCTCTTCTATTCTTCCTGGTTTGCTTTTGATCTTGGGGAAAACCATAGGACTTTTAAAATAGTATGCATTGAATCAGTAAGATTAGAATACAAAGTTGTATTGGGTAATTGTCTTATAAGTCTTTTTTGGTGAAATGTCTTATACAAATGACCATCAGATATTAACTAAATATTTTTCTTCAAGCTAATGATTAGATTTTCATTTATTCTAAGTATTACAAATGCTTTATGTTTTTGTCACTCCCCAGCCCAGCAGAAGAACTGTATTTTGGAAGTACAGAATCTGGAGAGAAGAAAACTTTAATAGTGTTGACAAATGTAACTAAAAATATAGTGGCATTTAAGGTAAATATCTCAAAGATACAATAAATTATGTTTGAGAATTTGACATGGGAAATAATTTTAGACATATTGTAATTGAAAGATTGAAAATTTTGAACTTGTACAGTGTTTTTATTTATGACCTTTTTTAGGCATGTTGTACTGCCTTTTGGTTCTAACCAAGTGGCATAGTTTATCCAAAATTTTCCCTGAGGTCTGTATCTCAATCTTCTATGTGCAGTAATAGGTTAATGTCTAAATTAATAACAAGAGTTTAATGTCTGTTGTAAATAACAACTCAAGAAAAATTACTTTTTACTATGTGAATAACTTATAATAACAGTGAAACATAAAACTATAAAATTGATAGTGCATTTTTCTACCAGTGTGGTATATTCTGGAGTGTAGTTTATATCAGATATTAACCTGATACTGAGCATTAAGTGTAACAAGACTGAGTCCATCACTACCCCAATACGGTAGGTTTTCCTGCCTTAAATCTTGTATTTAGATATAACCACCAGGATGTTCCTAATGTGCTTTTTAATTTCTGAACACCATTGTATTAATAACATGCAATCTAATGAGCATTCCGTTATTGTGAATTTATGTCATTAAATTCAGGCAATTAACAGGATATATTTAATAGATGAATTGTTTTATTCAAGAGGCAGTCTGAATGACAATTTGATGTATATCTTAGTATCTTTTTAGATAGATTGAGATGCTGTATGCATAACCATCATTCTTACTTTGTAAACTCTTTGTTCATTGATTATTCACTGCTAATTTTTTAAAGTCATTCTTAAGCCATTTCCACGCCCCCCCAAAAAAGCATAAAGGTTGTTATATGACTACTGTGTTTATAAACAGGTGAGAACAACAGCTCCAGAAAAATACAGAGTCAAGCCAAGCAACAGCAGCTGTGACCCGGGTGCATCAGTGGATATAGTTGTGTCTCCCCATGGGGGTGAGTTGTCACTTAGTAGCTGCAGCAGGTGTTGGGTATGGTGGGGGGAATGGGACCTGGAGCTGGGCTGAGTCAGCAGAGATGTCAGGCTAGAATCTAGAAATTAGCAGAGTATCATGAGTAACCTCACCTCACTCTAGACATCTGTCCTCCCACATGTGAAATGGGATGGTCAAAGAGGTCTTCTAAAGCCCTTTGCAGCGTTAAAATGTAATTGTTTTTAACAAGTAAAATTGTTTAAACTGACACCACTTGAAATTGAATTTCACAGGAGAAATTCCTTGCTTTTAGAAATTTTTCCTTTTTAACGATATTTCCATTTTCTTCTTTTTCCTTAATGTTGAGTTCCAGAATAATGGTTAAACCACAAACATATCCAACCCCTTTGAAGGTTCCTCTTTATATGCTGAATTACTCTTTTGGAATGCAGGTTTAACGGTCTCTGCCCAAGACCGTTTTCTGATAATGGCTGCAGAAATGGAACAGTCATCTGGCACAGGTCCAGCAGAATTAACTCAGTTTTGGAAAGAAGTTCCCAGAAACAAAGTGATGGAACATCGGTAAGCTTTCTCCTCACATTCTTCTCAAATGTAGTGGAAAGAATCAGAAAGAGAAAAGTGCCTCCATGGGCCAGGTGGCCTCCCTTTCTTCTTGCATCTGCTGGGTGCCCTGCAGGGCTCTGGGAATGCCCAGATGAATGAGAGCTGGTGTTGCTCAAGGAGGTCACTAATAGCAGAAACTCACTTGCAGGCCAGTGCAAGAGTCAGGATCTGTCCAGTTCACAAACACAGATCTCTTTGTCTCAGCAGTTCCCCTTGTAGGAATGCTCACCTTACATACTAGAATGTTTTTTGCAGCATTGTTTGTAATAGTGAAAAACTGGAAAGAGATCATCTAAATAGTAAAGCAATAATGAGATACATTTGAGTACAGCTACACTGAAAAGTGCTGCAACCACTCAAAAAGGCACAGCAAGTCTATTTGTTCTAACACGGAAAGCCATCTGTGATATATTATTAGAACACAAATCTAGTTAGAAAAATTGGTTATGGGCATTATCCTATTTAGGAGGGGGGAAAACTTGCATATATAGGTATATACATGTATGTACATATATATAGATATATCAGGTTGTGACAAATTTCTTGAAAAGATATACAGAAAAGGAGAATAGAGAAGGCTGTATTATAGTTTTATTTAACTTGGAATTATGGTTTATTGAAGGGTTCCCATTTTTCCCCCCAGGGAACATTTGTCAATGTCTGGAGACACTTTTGGTTGTCACAACTGGGGGATAGGGTACAATGGACATCTAATGGGGTCAGCATAGGGATGCTGCTAAGCCACTAGCAGTGCACAGGATAGCCCCATCCCCCCAAAATTATCTGGCCCCAAATGTCTGTCATGCCAAGGTTGAGAAATCCTGCTTTATAGTGTAGTTAAGGATGGCCACTCCAATGACATTACAGTAGGCCCTGAAGGAAATGAGAGAGCAAGCCACATAGATAACTGGGCAGAGACCTTTACAGATGGAGAGAACAACAAACACAGCGAGCTTGGCCTTTGGGAAGAACAACAAGGAAGTCAGTGTCTCTTGACTCCAGTAAGGGAGGAGCATGGTGAGAGATGGGGACTGAGATAGTTGGATATCAGATTGTTGCTATGGTGAGGACTTCTAAGTGAGAGGAAAAACTGTTAGTCGGTGCTAAGCAGAGCCGTGAGGTGATCCCGGCTTATTATTTAAACGGATTCTTCTGGGGACTGTGTAGAAACTAGATAGTGGGCAGTGATACCAAGTTCACACTAAAGTGGAATTTGCTGTATGCTAGCACTGTTCTAGATGCTTTAGAAGTATTGATTCATTCAGTCATGAAGACAGTCCTGTGAGGGAGGAGGGCATTTTTCCTACTTTATAGAGGAGAAGCTGGGAAACCTGATAATGGCTATGGTTGAATGAAATCTTCAGGGCCGGGCGCAGTGGCTCACACCTGTAATCCCAAAACTTTGAGATGCTGAGGCGGGAGGATTGCTTGAGCCCAGGAGTTCAAGACCAGCCTGGGCAACGTAGGGAAAACTGCTCTCTACAAAAAATCAAAAACTTAGCTGATAGACCATGAAAATAGATTATGAACAGTGAAATTCCTGAGAAGGCTGAAAGCGTGTGGGGGACCTAAGGCAGGGGAGATTAGCCTTAATCTAGAGGAGGGAGAAGCAGATGAAGGTCAGCAGCCTGCCTTGTTTTTACATGTACTATTTAAATTTCCAAACTGTATTACAGGAGGACCTACTTTCTGTTTTTAATCAAGAGTTTCTGTGAGGGTCTTTTGTGTGTTCAAAGACATGGTTATGGGAATATTTTGAAAGGGTAAGAAATACTGGTATAAAAGGTGTTGTAGATTAATTTGAAGTTCTTATGAAACAGTCCCTCAAAATGAAGGGTTATTTTTGGTTTTGTTACATTCAAGTTGCTTTGTTTTCTTTGTTTTTTCCTTAACCAATTACTGATGGCTTACTTTTCTGTAACTGTGAGAGGAGATCACCGTTCTCTTGCAGAAAGGGGGAGGGAGGCTTGAGGGTGAGGTACAGAAGCTCAAGGAAAGTACCTTTCTCCTATCTAGAAAGGGTGATTTCCTTCAAATCGTAAGATATTTGGATGAATTCTACTGAATGTCATATAAAAAAACCTTCCATTTGAATTTTACTGAGTGGTATCTGCAATACCTTGTGTTCTTTATACATGCATTAAGAAGCTAGAAGATAAATATATACAGAGCTGCTGCCTTAGGTGAAAGAAAAGGAAGGAGGATTTTCACCTCTGTTATATAGACTTCTGTGTTTAACTGTTTTCATTTTGTATTTTACTTTTATAGGAAAATTTATTAACATTTTTAAAAGTTATGTTACCTTTGGATTTTCATAGGTTAAGATGCCACACTGTTGAAAGCAGTAAACCAAACACTCTTACATTAAAAGACAATGCTTTTAACATATCAGATAAAACTAGTGAAGATATATGTCTTCAGGTAAGTATACTTTCCTCCTAACTCAAATGAAGTTGTTCATGCTAATCAACATTAGAAATCCATTTTTTTCTCACAAACATAAGGAAAAACCTTTGGCATAGACACAACAGAAATACTCTTCTTTGTGAAGAGATGCCAAACCAGCAATGGTAAGCAGTCCAAGCATGTGCCTTTAATCCCAGCACTTTGGGAGGCTGAGGCAGGTGGATCACTTGAGCCCAGCAGTTTGAGGCCAGCATGGGCAACATAGCGAGACCTTGTCTCTACAAAAAAATTAAAAATTAGCCAGGTGTGGTGGCACACATCTGTAGTCCCAGTTACTCAGGGGTCTGAGGCAGGAGGATTGCTTGAGCCTGGGAGGTCAAGGCTTCAGTGAGCCAAGATCATGCCACTGCACTCTAGCCTGGGCAAGAGAACAAGACTGTTTCTCAATTAAAAAAAAAAAAAAAAAAAGAAATGGTAAGCAGTGAGTTATTTTTGGAGGTCTACTAACCATTTGAAAGCTCTGACCATTTTTACCTAAGCACAGGTGCTTTGGGGAGTATCAAATAATTTAATCTTGTTGAAAAATGTACCAAGTAGTGCATTTAAATTTCAAAGAAAGAGAGGAGCTCCCTTTGTGAGTAGCTGAAAGTTGCTTAAGGCTTTCTGTACCTCCAGGAACTGACTGCTCTGCTCCTGCTTCAACTAGAAATTTAGACCTCCCAAAATGAGAATAAGCAGAGACATATCTGTCCACCAAACGAATCTAATGCCTTGTTGCACTTCCACCTCCTTCCACCAGCCTTACAGAGTAGATGAACCTCATCCTTTCAGTGTTTGGATTTCTAGTATTCCTATTTGTCATGCTCATGATTAATGACTTTTATTGATATAAATCTTTCATCCCTTTTTCCTTCTTCAGCTCAGTCGTTTACTAGAAAGCAATAGGAAGCTTGAAGACCAAGTTCAGCGTTGTATCTGGTTCCAGCAGCTACTGCTTTCCTTAACAATGCTCTTGCTTGCTTTTGTCATCTCTTTCTTCTATTTATTGTACAGTTAAAGAAGCGGTGCCCAGTAGGAAACACGGTTCCTTTGTCCATTAGTTGGAAAAAGTAACAGACCTAAAACTCTACCAAGCTACTAAAAGCGTTACACATCTGTGCTTCCTAAAAGGAAATATGCAGCATGTAGAGGGGAACACATACATGTCTTGAAAATAAACTGCTAGAGTAAAGAAATGCTGGAGAAATTGATTATAAGAGACTATAGCTATTTAGTAAAGTAAGTAAAGGTATATCCATTGTGTAAATTAATAGTTTAAATATAATTTATTTTTTCCTTTTGATCTGAATACTTTTAAAGCTTAAGTTTTATCATGTAAATACATTAGCTAAACTGAAAAATATAAGTAACATGCTTTGTTGCAGCCAAAAAATGTAATCTGCTTTTTTATGACAGAATTATAGCTGAGCTGACTTACTAGGTTTTCTATACTATGTATATAGAAGAACATGTATATTGAGAAAGAAAACATACTTATGCAGACGAATTTATGTAACCATGACTTTGTAATTTTAAGAATTCCTTCCAGGTGATGGTCAATATTCTTTTGGAATGTAAACCGATTTAATGCCAAACACCTTAACCTTTGTTTCTTAGTGTTCCTTAACAGCCTGCCTTTTATTAATCTCAGGCTTTTTTATGAACACTGTCATTTCAATAGAATTTGGAAAATTAAGTGTGGTTGGAATTTCTTTGAATGTTGTTAGTAAAGTCCAAAAAGAAAGTCTCAAGCAGTCCCCCTATCCAGTCGTTTTTATGGAGCTTCATGTTGTCCACTATAGCTGGACACTAAACCTTTTGCCTCATTTATTATAAAGGCCTGATCCTCCGTTGCCCCATCTTCATCCCCATTCCAGAGCAGAGGAGTCTCTGTGGACCTTGAATTGCACTGTCTTCATCCTCATTTCTAAATGAAAGGTGTTAGATATAAATGTTTTGAAAAGTTAGTTGTTTGAGATGCTAAGCAGGATAACTAATTTACGGTTTACATTGTTCCTTGTTAAAATCAGCCCATGACAAGGAAATTTACAAAATACTACAGTATCTAGAAGAGTGAAAAGAAAAAAATAAAACAAAAAGAAACATAGATGCCCAGGTGTCAGCTCTCCATTTAAAGAATGAAAAATGTGACTCACAATGGTCTGTGAAAACTTCAAACTAGGACCAATTGACTTACTTGATATTCAATTGATATGGTAATACCCACCCAGTATTCCTAAAATCCTAAAAAGATACATCTTGCAGTAGCAGAGGCTATGAAATTAGTTTGTTCTCTCATGAATGTGACCAGTTGGGGTTTATGTTGGTTCACATGTACATCTACTTTATATGAAAGAAAAAATAGTCTGCCTATAAAGCCATGTTTGGAGATTTTATTGCTTTTCTGAAGGGTAGTGTTGTTGGCTTTCATCTTCAAGAAGTTGATTCCAAAATTGAGTCATGAAGAATGATATAACAGAGTTCCTTCAAAATTGGCCTAGGAAATAAAACCTTAAAAGGACACTGGTGTGCTACTTTGTCTTAATTTGGGCTTTTCTGTTTCAGTTTGCCACCTCCAGCTGTGAAATGGACTGCAGTCCACCCTAACTACTGTGCACAGTATCTCCCTGTGTGTGTGCACAGTGGCTTCCCCTTACGTGGTAGATTTTTGGCCTTAATATAATCTAATCCCAAAATAGTCATGTATGTTTTCTGTCCTTGGCAAATAAATGAGGAAATAATTAGCCAAGATTGAAAATGTATTGTCCTAACAGTGTCCCTTTAACGTTTCATATGAAAAATGATGTTCACCCACTAAAATATCTTTGCTGAATGTCTGGTCAGTTAAATTTAACAACATATCTTGTTAATGTTTGTGTGTCTATTAAATGTGACTAAGCAGGATTACTGAAAATTAACTATAAAATCAAAGGCATATAAACGTTTGTACTTGTCTTGATTAATCATATATTTACGCTTGATTTTATTCTGTCTTCATTTGTTTTTATTTAATCATAATTGCATGATTATTTTTGGTACTGTAATCAGTAATTTCATTTTTAATCGTGTCATTATCTGTTCATGACCAAATTACCAAGGAACCAACATTTCGATTTAGATATTTGTTTTCACTTAGGAATGGAAATTAATAGATTTTTCCATGAAAGCATTAATGAAATATCATTACCTTGATCTGCAGATAGCCTAAAAATTTGATTGCTGGTAAACCTGGCCTCAAATTTCATACTACCATAATTGTTTTTATATATTGCCACTAATTTTGACTGGATTTAATAGCACTTTATTGTACAACTACAAAAAATATATTCCTAGAATTGTTGCCAGTGTAATTTCTCTAATGTTCTGGTGCTTTTCATATATTTTCAGTATTTTTATTACTATATTGGTATTTTATTTGTATAAATTGATTAAAAGAACATGTTTTCTATTTTAATATGTTTTAGAAAAATAATTACATTTATGAAATAAATATCATCAGGAAAAAACCTCTGGTCTCTAATTGATAAAGCATCTTAAAGAAAATCACTATATCAACCTCACTCTGACCTTTTAAAGATGATAGTAATTTCTTTTGGATCGCTTTGCATTTTTATAAGGACAGCGCTGTAGGCCTCCAAAGATACAATTCAGTGTCAGGTTAGCCTGTCCTTTAGTGTGTCCTGTTTCTCCTCGTCCCTGTGTCGGGTCTGGCTGCTCTTCAGTGTAGTTCTTCGTTTTCCCCAGACACAGCATTGGACCCACTGTCATTGCTTAGAGCTCATTGTGGAGCCTGTTGCTGGAGCTGCAATGGGTCAGAATTGCCATGTAGTTTCCCCAATCCTAGTATCCATGCATAGTTCTCTCTGACAGGAGCAAGCAGGAGGCAGGCTAACAAGAAATCTGCCTGGCTGCCAGACACACAGGAAAGGTAGCAGTGTGGCACTGATCATTCTGAAATCAGGCACATACTCAGGACCTGGGACTTGGGGGCTGTTGCAGAGGGGTAGCAGGGAAGCCCAGGATGGTGATGTTAGAGGTTCTCAGGGTTGTTGATGTCTGGTCTATCACCAATAAAATATACAACCTCCGAAATGGTAGCTACCTCTCCATAAAAATAGCATGAGTTGGAAAGTCCCTCTTCTACACTGAAAAATATGTGATTAACAAAATCATGTGGGTAGAGTCCCAACCCTCTGATAAATTCAAAATAGAGCCACAAAGAATGTTAACCTGCCAACACACACCATACCCACCCGGGATGTGACAGGGTGGTCTCCATCCCTAAAGAGCACAATTTTCTAGGAGTCTTGAGCTTCTGTCAGGAAAATCTCCAGCTAGGTAGGAAAGGATTGGGTTACTTTGCAAGTCTTCAGCTCTTTCTCCCCTAAATTTTTACCATCAACTCTAGGTTTCCTGACATCAAAACAATATAGGCCCTCAAAAATATAGGGCTCCCCCTCTCTCCCTGGCCCAAGGAGACAGACTAGAAATCTTCTACTTTTTCCAACTGAAACAACGGTTGTTAGGAGTGAGGGCTCTGAGGTAAGACTACCTGTATGACTTGGGAAAGTTAACCAGTTTCAGCCTGCTTCCCTAAGTGATAATCATAGTACTACTCTACAGGTTAGGTGTGAGAATGAGAGGAAATAATGCATTTAAAGCATCCATGGAGTCTAGCTTGGCTTTGCTGATATATCACCTCCACCTCCTTGTCAATTCTCTAAACTTTTTCCTGTTTTTTTACTCACTCTTGCATTCTTGGCACCTGGATAAAATTATCAAATCAGTTCTTTCACACCTGCATTTTAATTTGTCCTTATATTGAATAAAAATTATCTCCCTGTAATGTCCAAAAAGTCTCATACCTTCCTTATTCCCCACTCATGTTGCCTGCCATGAAGAATAAGACCAATCTCTTCCACGTGTTAAAATATTTTAAGACAGCTGGTTTAACTGACAAGAATACAGAGAAATATCTCCCTGACCCATAGGGACAAGATTTACACACATTTTCATGTCTTCCTAGAGGGAAAATTTGAGTGGTCCTTGAAACCAGCAGTTTTCCTACGCTTTTTTATCTTGAGCAGTCTCAAGACCAAACATACTTTTCATAAATGCAAATATGGTTGAGCAACTTGAGTCAGATACCAAATCATTTTTCAGTCATAAGTGGAATATATCATAACATCTTACTTGTCTTTTGTAGATAAGGAAACCAAGAGTCCAGGAAGTAATTTTTTCCCAAAGTAACATGACTAATTGGTGTCAGAACAAAGAGTTTAATCTCCCAAGTCCAATGCTGTCATAACCACCCAGAGCTGCCACATTTGAGTAGTAAGTTACAATGTTGAACAGATAGGTCTCAGAGCTTTACTTTCACCAACAGTATGAGAAAAGAGAATGAAGATAAAATACTTGAGAAGCAGAAGTGACAAAGTAGAATAGCCACTCAGGACCCTGGAAGTTTCTTGGTATTCTAAGCGATGTATTAGTCCAGTCTCACATTGCTATAAAGAACTACCTAAGACTGGGTAATTTATAAAGGAAGGTTTAATTGGCTCACGGTTCTGCAAGCTGTACAGGAAGCATGGATGGGGAAGCCTCAGGAAACTTAAAATCATGGCAGAAGACAAAGGGAAGGCAGGTATGTCTTAAATGGCCAATGCAGGAGGAAGACAGAGAAGGGGGAGGTGTTACTCACTTTTAAAAAGCCAGATCTCATGGAAACTCACTATCACGAGAACAGCAAAGGTGAAATCCACCCCCATGATCCAGTCATCTCCCACCAGGCTCCTCCAACATTCCCCAATTTGACATGAGATTTGGGTGGGGATGCAAATTCAAACCATATCACCGACCTTATTTTCAAAAAGGTTTTAAACATATGGGTTAACATATATTTGTTTGTGGAGTGGTTTGATGTGCAGCATCAACCTTCAGGGAGGTTTATTCAACTCTGTAGAAGGGCATATAAGGGTGTGTTGCCACCAGTTGGCTCGGGAGCCATAGTCTAGTGGCCTGAACAGGTCTTGTACTTAATAAAATCCGAGCACATATGTTAGTTTTCTATTGCCATACAACAAATTTCCACAAGCTTAGCAGCTTAAAACAGCACAAATTTATTATCATCTCACAGTTTCTGTGGGCTGCACCGGTACAGAGTGCCTGGGTTCTCTGCTCAGGGGCTCGGTCGTCTGAAATCAAGATGTCAGCTGATTGCATCCTCCCTGGAGGCTCTACTAGGTGAAGGGTCACTTTCAAGTGTCTTCAAGTTGTTGGCACAATTCATTTCCTTGGGGCTATAGTACTGAGGCTATTAATTTGCTGGCAAAAGGGACTACTCAGCTCCTCCAGGCCCCTCCCAGGTCTTTGCAGCTCCCCACCCCTATAGGCAGTTTACAGCATGGCTGTTGCTATCTCCAGTCTTCCTTCAGAAAGGGCCCAGTTCCTTTTAAGGGCTCACCCAATTAAGTCAAGCCCACCCAGGACAATATCCCTTGGGATTAACTCTAGTGTAGTTTATTCAGAATTCAGAACCTTAATTATATCTGCAAAATCCTTCTTAATCATGGGAGTGATACCCTATCACATTTACACGCAACACCCCACCCCTGAACTCAAGGAGAGATGCTGGGTATGTGTTGCGTGGGACCTACAAACTCATTCAATTCAGTCCCCCAGGAAACAGAGGGTCGAAAAGCTGAACTCAACCTTAAGCAGTCTGATGGACGGCTTTGAATTCATAGATGTTCCACACCTGCAAGGAAATAGACTAGAACTTCCGTGGTAGGCACCAAATGGCAGGTGTGGAGACAATATAGCTCTATCTTAGCTGGCTTTCTCTAATCTCGTAGCTTCAGTTCACACAAGTATTCAAACTTTTATAAGTAAATTGTTAGGGTAAAGTATGTCACCACTATTTTAAACATTTATTCAATCATAAAAAGCACTCAAGAAGGATTCTTACAATGAGTTAATTTGAAAGGACAAAGGGTATTTCCAGTAATTGTGTTCTTTTGTAAATGAAGCTCTAGTGAAAGCAATTAGCTTTTTTAACTTTCCCTTTTCTTTCAGAATAATCCATTTGCTTCAGTTAATTTGAGTTAGTTTTCTTAGACATAAATATGCTCTGTGGATGTAACTAAATAAAAAGGTTAAAACTGTTAAAAAAAAAAAAAGAAAAAAAAAGAAACAATTCTTACAGAAGCCTGCATCATGATATCCAACATTTATACTGTCTAATTTACTTTGAATTAAATTCTAGCGCCTTGAATTCTATTATTCCAGAAAGTCCTCTGCATATTTTCAGGTTGTTCTGGAGATATGTGTACATGTATATGTGTTTAAAAATCTCACTGATCTCCTGGTTCATTTTGGAAACCATGTACATATGTGTGTATTCTTGATAAGTTTCTGAATGCAAGAAACTTCAAAAACTCCTAATACTATGCCTGAGCCTTTCCTTGCTGAATCTGAGACTATAACAAAACAAGAAGTGAATCACTTCTGTTTCTCAATCCAGTACACATTTATTTTTTTCTTTATCAAGTTTTAGCTCTAATACTATCACACAGATTCGTTCAGTAGAACTTAACGAAATTTGCCCTGAACTGCCTTCACCCACCACCATGCAAATATGGTTGAATAACTTGAGTCAAATACCAAATAACTGTTTTCAGTCGTAAACTAAATGTCAAAAATGTGTTTTGGGTATTTTTCCAATATTCTAAATTCTGTGACTCCAGCTACTTCCTTTTAGTGGAGGTGGAGAGGAAGGAAGCTATTTTTAGAAACAATAACAATAGTTTGCACAGTCTAGTGGAATTTAATTTTTTTAAATGTGACTGAACTGGTAAGTTACTAAAAAGGGTTAGTGAAAGGAAATTGACGTAAAAAGCAAAGCTTCCTGGCAAATCCAGTATTTACTGCTCTGGGATTTCTTAAACTGCTTAAGAACTTAGTCATTAAAGGCGGAGGTGCATCTTACAGCGGAGCTATATTCTAAAGTCACTGCTTAGAGTAGAATTGAGCATAGTTAGAATTGTTCTTTAAAAATCATTAGGAAGGTGCCACAACACAGATGGCCGTAATAACTCATATATTGGTGAATTAAACCTTCATTTTTAACACCAGGTAAAGAATTTGGTTTACTTTTTATTATTTTGGCAGAAGGAGGGGGTCATGTAGTCTAATAAATATATGTACTATGTCTTTAAAACTAGAATCACTATCAGCAAGATTCTCTTGCTTTAAGAAGCACAAGAGAATTGAGAATGAATGAAAGAAAAACATTCATATTTACTATTCTACATGTGTGGAGTGGAATAGACCTTCTTCATTCTAAGAGTTAAGGGTCAGATATATGAGGTTACTCACATAGTCAGGGCCAAAATCTGAGCTGAAATCTGATCTTCCTCTTAGACAAACTTCTAAAAAGGGCCCTCAGGACATTTCCGCTTGCATCCCTCTCCTTGTCGTCTCACTCCATTCTATTGTTTACGCCCATCACTCTGGCAAAACAGTACAGTGTACTTGCTGCAGCCCAGCAACGACCTCCTTGCTGCTTCTTCCAATGGACTTGCTTCGACTTGAATTTCAAGTGAGTTCTTGCACCAGCATTTGACTATATCAACCACTAGGTTTGTGAGAGAACAAACTCCTGCTTTTTCTCCCAGTGACACTCTTCAGTTTCCTTTACCAGCTCATCTTCTTTCGCCAAGTCTTTAAGATGTTAAAGTCAGAACTGGACTCTCTTTCCTCGCTCCCCTTTAGGTTAACTCCTCCATACCCATGGCTGCAATGACCATCAATAAGCCATTAACCCTTGTATATTTCTAACCCAGACTTCCTGTTTTAAGTCTAGACACATGTACCCAGTATCAGCTCAACAGTTCCAGGTATCCATCACGAAATGTCAAAATGAACATATAACTTTATCTTCCATCCCCATCTCAGTGGATGGTAGGCTAGGCTAGGCTCCACCCAGGAGCCAAGTACTGTGTTATGCTATGTGCCGGGGACTAGATGGTGAATACTTCATGGAGTTTATCGTCTAATGGGGAGTGAGGCATTAACAAAAATTGTACAAATTTTAAAATATAAGCTGTAATGAGTGTTATAAAGAAAACATGGTGGTGTCATGACAGCATCTAATAAGGGGACCTCCATCTATTTACACTAGCTAGAATCTGAACTCCATCCTTGACACTACAGAACCCATCCCTTTGCAATTCCCCCTCTTCATTGCCACCTTCACTTCAATCCACAGCTCTATCACTTGGACTCCTGCAACAATCTCAAGTGGTCTCTGGGCGTCTTCTACAATCCTTTCTCCATACTGATTCAGGAATATTAAGGGCCTGTTGAAACTGCACATCTGGTCATATCACACCCCTGATTAAAAGCTTCAAGTGGCTTTCATGGCTTTTAAACAATGATTAAACTTCCTAAATTGTCCCACAAAGCCCTGAATGATTGACCCTTGCCTGCTTTCTGGCCTCATTCCCCTTGCTCCCTCTTCATTGTTCAAGCCCATTCTTTGCTTTGAATTCTGCATCTGAGCCTTTCACTTTTACTCCTTCATGATTGCTCTCAGCTCATCATTTGCTCAGAGAATGAATCCCTCACCCCAAAAATGTAGGTAGTCATGTCCCCTTATTGGATGCTTCCATGCACCACCATGTTTTCTTCATAACAATCATTACAGCTTGGATTTAAAAACGTGTACAATTTTTATTAATGCCTTACTCCCATTAGACCATAAACTCCATGAAGTATTCACCATCTAGTCCCCAACACATGGCATAATATAGTACTTGCCATATGGACGGAGCCTAGCTGATGAAAATATTCCTAAAATTTTAAAAATAGACTTTTTTTTGAGACAGAGTCGTGTTCTGTCACCAGGCTGGAGTGCAGTGGCGCCATCTTGGCTCACTGCAACTCTGCCTCCCGGTTCAAGCATTTCTCCTGACTCAACCTCCCAAGTAGCTGGGCCTATTTTTAAGTTCTAGACTAGCCTTTTTTTCCACTCATTTCTAGCTTTTTCCCTCATGTACATCAATCAACTGACATTCACCAAGCACATTTTTAGGCAAAGCATATTATTTGGTTCTGGAGGGGGAAAAGCAAGTATAAGAGACAGTGGCTGTTCTCAAAGAAGCTAGAATAGCTGGTCTGCAGCTCTAATGGGAATTATAGGCTAGTAGAGCCATTGTCACTCCAAGACTTGCAAAAACATATTTTGTGTCATGGACTCACTACAGCAGAATAGTGTTTGGACTCATCCAAATGTTTAATGAACAGGGAGCTTCCCTTGGCTTTTCTTACCTCCTACTCACATCACAGCAGAGACAACTATGCCCCATTAATATCATGCTAGAGCAGTTTTTTGGATGCTGTTTTCTAACTCTGTAGGCCTGCATTTTCTCAAGCAGGTCCCTTAGAACACTAATTCCATCGTTTACACTGGGCCAAAAACTTTCCCTTGCCATGTAATTTTGAGAAACATTGCATTAAACAAAATTAAGGTTTTCCCCCATAGAATTTCTCAGAATCTTTAGTGTACTAATGTGCATAACAAATCTCTGAGAATATTATGTATTTCCCAAATTTATAAAACCATGGAATCCTCTTTTCAAGCACTGTGTTTTGGGACTAAATATTCTGAGAATACATTTTGGAGAACATTGTGTTGGGGGTTTTAACACAGAGTTGAAGGGTCCCTGTGTGCCTGTAAGCCCAACCTGCAACAGAAGTGTAAATCAGAGCTGAAGGTGATGGTCAAAGTTAAAATTCCACAACACTTTATAAAGGAGAGGAGATTTACTGCTAAATCCCAGGAAAGATCTTTGTATTCTCATTTTCTTAATTCCATTTGTAAAATTAATTGGATGTGACAGCATGTGTATTTTAACTAAAAGCTGCATGTAATCCTGAAGACCTTTCTGTGGATTTGCATTTCTGTGTCCTATTTTGCCTGCTACAGCAATTCATAGTTTAGTCAGAGCCATATTGCACATATTTGACTCTCTCTTCATTCTTATCCCTATATGGACTAATTTTTGTCTGTCATCTTTCTGTGGATTGGTTAAATACATGAAACATCTTTGAGAATCACTGGGATGGAAGCTCATCATGACAACCAGCCATTATTGCTCTCTGTTCACCACTCAGCAGGACTTCAGCCAACCCACACACAGCTTGGGGTGCAAGCTCCTGGCAGTTAGGCAGCTATTACCTGCAGGACACACACCAGCCTTTGGCTTTCATTGACTTAGGGGCAAATCCAAGTAGACCTCAGGGGCAATATGAGGTTTGTATGCATTTAGAGGACTTCATTATAGATCCTAAATGTAAGTATGTGGATAATACTTGCTTAAAGGTAATGGCATTTTCTGAGTATTGGCAGACTTGGATATAACTGCACATAATTCTTTCACCTCAGCCTGCCTCTCAATGTATGTTAATGGCATTTCCTTTTTGAGTCTTCTTTTCCATATTGCTGTTTTTCTGAAAACAGAAATTCTGCTGAGTTCTTCACCTTCATTCCAGTAGTATTTTCTTCTTCACTTACATCTTTGAATTTCCATTTGTAGCACTGAGTTTTGGCTAATTGTGCCCATTAACCCTTTCATTCCATGGCTTGCAATCAATATACATTTTTACGAAAGGGTCCAGAAAAAAAAAGGTAACTCTGAGCTTCCCATATACAAACATATTTTATTTACCCCAGGTGCATTTTTCTGCTACTTACTGAATCTAATGTTCTTGACTTGATTATAGATGAAATTTCCGAGTTCCTTTTCTTGCCCATGGGACTCATTAGTCAATATTGTATTTTCCTGACCTCCAGTAAACAACATGTATAAAAGTATTAGGCTGTTTGCTAGGCAGTCCCAAAGCTGACATGCTTGAATCAAAGAGACTGAAAGGTCAAAGTTCTATGGTTTCAGAAAAAGTAGGAATAGAAATCTGCCTTGTTCCCCCTTAGCAATAAGCTTGGAAAAGCCAATTGATTATAATGGAGATATAGAGCCATCAAAGAATGGTCACTTCTTAGGCAGGGCCAGGTAACCTTAGAGAAAGATCAATAAGAAGTCCGTGGACCTTTGCCAAGAGTGTTTTCGAAGGAATCGTTGAAAAAGGAGCCAGAGTCTGATTTAAGAAGGGCTAGGATAGGGCTGTAGATTCTGCCTTTCTAACAAATGCCTAGGTCACACTGATGCCGAAGTGCCTAGGCCACACTTTGAGCCTTTAAAACTTTTAGGAAAGACTTATCTCAGAACTCATCCCAGATGAACCAGAATCTGCATGTTCACAGGATCTGTATGTTCACAAGATGTGCATGTTCCCAAGTGATTCATGTGCACATAAAAGTTTGAAAAACATTCATCAAAAAGACTCCTACCTATTATTCAAAATACTTTTTTCTCTCTCTTTTTTTGAGACAGGGTCTGTCTCTGACTTCCAGGCTGGAGTGCAGTGATCTTGGCTCATTGCAATCTCTACCTTCTGGGCTCAAGCCATCCTCCCACTTAAGCCTTCCAAGTAGCTGGGACTACAGGTGTGTGATACCGTGCCCAGCTAATTTTTGTATTTTTGGTAGAGATGGGGTTTTGCCGTGTTGCCCAGGCTGGTGATAAACTCCTGGGCTCAAGTGATCCTCCCACTTCAGCCTCCAAAAATGCTAAGATTACAGGCATGAGCCATTGCATCCAACCTAAAAGTCTTTTTTTTCTAAGTGCCTTCTCATTTTATTTGTCTGTTAAACATTTTCTTGGCTGCAACAGTTGTGGTTAAAAACTGTGATTTTTTTTTTTTTTTTTTTTTTTTTTTTTGAGACGGAGGCCTCACTCTGACACCCAGGCTGGAGTGCAATCTCAGCTCACTGCAACCTCCGCCTTCTGGGTTCAAGCAATTCTCCTGCCTTAGCCTCTCGAGTAGCTGAGACTGCAGGTGCATGCCACCACGCCCAGCTATTTTTTGCATTTTTAGTAGAGATGGAGTTTTACCACATTGGCCAGGCTGGTCTCAAACTCCTGACCTCGTGATCCACCCACCTCAGCCTCCCAAAGTACTGAGATTACAGGCGTGAGCCACTATGTCCAGCAAAACTGTTATAATCTTTTGTGGGTTTTGCTAGCCAAGGAGTTTACGGGCATTTTTAAGTGGGTTATGTTATGTACACATATTCTTTAAAATGAATTAAATATTTATTGAGTCTTTTCTAGGTGCTGTGTACTGTGCTGGATATTGTTACAAAGAGGAGTAAGATGTGCTCTCTATTCTCAGGGAATCACAGCTGTAGGGTGAAATGATCCTAGCCCAGATTTAACATAGAAGATATCTGAGCGTCACAAGGTGGGGAGGGGAGAGACATTATTTCCACAAAAGACGCTATTTTTGTCATGAAACATCTTCCTTTTACACCATGTTCACTAAAAATGACATTTTCCAGCTGGCCTTGCCCCAGAAATTCACAAATTCTAGGCATGTTTATCATAAATAAGCCTACACAAACCTGGTATATCTTGACAAAAGCATTCTATAGACAAGGACTCCCGATTCGCAAATACTATCAGGAAGTCCAATTAGCAAATTCACAAGGACATGTGACCTGATTCATTTCTCTCTGGTGTGTCCCCCTGGGTGAGAAAAGCTAGATTGAAGATGAGCTGTTAACCCTTTCCTGCTCACTTGCATAGATGTGTCATGCTAGGAGGTAGCTGATGAAGTACACTATTTAGAGGGTCGGTTCTTCATGATGAGGGAAGAATAAGAGAAACAAATTTCTAAGAAATTTCTGTGGAAAATAGCTTACCGTAGTCTAACAAAACACAACCTGTAAATGTAGCATCTGAAAGAAGACAGGCATGCAATAAACATTCATCAAATACACAAAAATGCAAATCTCCTATAGGGCAAACAGCTTAGAACGCTAATTGACTCACAACACACACCTGAATCATCCTGAAGACATTAATGATTACTCCACTTTCACACTGGTAGGATTAATCTAGCACAGTAAAAAACGCAGGGTATGCCCTGACCTCTAATTGGCTGAGTCCAGTTGTTAGAACTGCTAGTGTGATAACTGGTAATAAATAGCTTTATGTTTATTCTCACTTTAAAAAGCCACTTTGATATTCAGCTGAATGAATTTGCAAAATGAATTCAGATGTTTAATGCTCCATTGAGAATTACTGAGTTTGTTTAATGTTCAAAACCCATGAACAAAAGATAACTTATTCTAGAAATCAATTATTCAACATTCTGAAGCTCTCCTGAGCACATATAAAAAAGGTACCTTGGCTAAGCATGGTGGTTCATGTCTGTAAGCCCAGCATTTCTGGAGGTTGAGGAAGGTGAATTGCTTAAGCAGTCTAGGAGTTTGAGACCAGACTGGGCAACATGGTAAAACCCTGTCTCTACAAAAAATACAAAAAAATTAACCAGGCACAATGGCACATGCCTATAGTCCCAGCTACTTGGGAGGCTGAGGTGGGAGGATCACCTGAGCTCGGGGAGGTCAAAGCTGCAGTGAGCTGTGAGTGTGCCACTGCACTCCAACCTGGGCAACAAAGTGAGACCCTGTCTCAAGGAAAAAAAAAGAGAGATACCATTTAGAACTTTTTAAGAAAATACCAATCCCATTACTGGGTATATATCCAAAGGATTACAAATCGTTCTACTATAAGGACACGTGCACACGAATGTTCATTGCAGCACTGTTTACAATAGCAAAGACCTGGAACCAACCCAAATGCCCATCAACGATAGACTGGATAGGGAAAATGTGGCACATATACACCATGGAATATTATGCAGCCATCAAAAACGATGAGTTTGGGTCCTTTGTAGGGACATGGATGAACCTGGAAACCATCATTCTCAGCAAACTGACAGAAGAGCAGAAGATCAAACACCGCATGTTCTCACTCATAGGCGGGTGTTGAACAATGAGAACACATGGACACAGGGAGGGGAGCACTACACACTGGGGTCAGTTGTGGGGAAATAGGGGAGGGAGGGTGGGGGG